>NW_019214063.1:59160-142373 GCF_002532875.2 Varroa jacobsoni | reverse complement strand
TTTGTATAGTGGCCTGAAAAGAGGTGCCAGGTTTCGAATGAATCTATCCCTAAAAATATGCATATTACTATCCCTAAAAATTATTTGAGCTCATTCGAATTAGTGGGCCCTGGAGTTTTCATTAGAATGAAAGTCCTATGGAAAAACCTTACAGTTCCTTTCTTGGAAATTAAAATTGACAAAATCATAAATTTGCATGAACGTGTACTTTTCCAATTTATTTAGAGACCATGGTCGTCTAATTTCTGTAAAAATTTGCTCCAATTTACAGAGATGTTTTTTCTCTGAGGTCCCTCCGACAGGGGTAATATGTTGATGAGCGACTACTTTTCAAATTTTCCCGAGGGTTCCTTGCCAACTGAATGCGGAGCTCACGTAATCCATACCCATCCGAGTAAATTGGTGTGGCTTTCGGTGGATTTATCACGAAGTACTTTTTGGCACTCATCGCCGTTTTGGCTTCTCATCGTGCTTAATGTATTTGTCGTGCTTTCGCAAAGTACATATGCACAGTGTCGGCGAAACTGTGTGTTTCCGGTACCTCCGTCAGTGTTAATCTCTAATTGTTCGACTATACATGTATATATATATATATATATCTTTTGATACAGCTTCGTGGAATTCGTAGCGGTCGTCTGTAGTAATGTTAAGTTCCCTTAACCTGTGTTTTCTAAGTAGTGTTCGGAACCTTGAAAAAGGTAACATTTTTGCCGTTCTCTGCATTTCTCTTATATATAACTTGCTCATCGCCTCCTGTTATGATTAAGTTCATATCTGCCTTGCTGAGAATAAATCTAGTTTTGCTAGATTAGTTGTATAGAGTCTGTTAGAGGCATTGTGGATGCTCTAAGGTCCAGGGCGTTATATTTCGGGAAGTTACATTTCGATCTGTTTGTTCTGGATGAGTGCCTTTTTGTAAATGGTTCGTTGTTGACGACATGCGGGAAATTAGAGTGCTAGGCATCTTGCTCCTTTTTTCAGGAAACTATATCTAGGTCCTGACAGATCTTCGTTTCTTTTATTTTAGGCCTTCTATTTGCGACATGTTATTGCTTTGCATCCCCTTTTTTGCGGTAACTGTATATCACGGTTTTGAAATGACATTAACTTGCTTAAAGGTTATTCTTGTGTAGCTATGTTTTAACGTGGTAGACCTCGGCTTTGTCGGGTTAGTGCTAACTGGGCGACTCGGCTGACCCAAGTAAAATCTACGACTCCGCAACTGAACCTGACAAAAACGTTAGTTTTTCTTCGTTCACTTGCACTAATTGTTGAAAATCAATTTTGAATTGTCATGCAAGCGGTACGGGTCTCAATTTGCGGTACTTATTGACGTATAATCAAGCCTTAAACTATGCCGTAGTTCGCTTACTAAAAGCAACTTTTAGATGTATCTTTACTAATTAGGATCACAGATATAGTGGTTGTTTATCCAGCGGCCTATTTAAGCATGCTGAACTTATCTCTTTTGAGAGGCATGTTTGAAATAACATTTTTGCATATTTTATCCGGCGCTATTCCAATCGTAACAAGATTTAGCTCGTCGGTTACACTTTTAATCAATGGACGTATTTCAGTGTGCAGAGCTTACTCAAAAAATGCCCAACTTAAGTCTTTACAGCCTTACTTATTACCTTAATGCCTTACGTAATCCTTTAAATTTCACCAATTTGTATCTTTCCTTGCAGTAGTAATTTTTTACATTTTTTTTAAGAAGTTTACTACTCTACAGGTTGCTGTGCGGCGCTCTTCTCGATGATTTGAAACTTAATCTTTGTCACCGCTTCGTTGATGATCGTATATTTTGAACTAGATTAGTAACGTTTTATAGTTGTCTCATCGGAATTCGATGAGTACATATATTTAGAGAATCTGACAGTATTGCTTACGACAGTTTCAATTATGACATAAAAAGTAAATATAAAACAAGCGTACTTTATCAATCGAGTAGTATTCTATTTTTATCTATTATAGCTTATGTTGCATTTAAGCCATGACTTCGTCAAACATAGAGTATTATCAGTGCTACGCTTTGAATGTATGTGTGTATGGTGTCGATGAAGCAACAGGCAGGATCGTCCTACATTCTTACACTGGAAGTGCTTATTCTGTGAAAGCCCCAAAAGATGTCGGATGAGGGACGGTTAGGTCGGTGCGGGGCAACAGCCGGGCTTGAAGTCTTGGCCCAGATCTGAACTGAACGTTGGGGCGAAAGAAACAAAGGAAACTTTCTGTCACGGCAGAGGCATTTCGTTAGTCGAGGTCACCCGTTTTCGTGGTTCTCTGCTCTGCGTCTGCTATTCTGTTGAAGTGTTTCCATGATTTCCTATGCCGCATCTGGTGTTATGCTGAACTAGCCGCCAATTGAATGTAGCTCAGCTCGTTGGTATACGGGTCAGTGCAGCTATCGTTACTGAGCGCCGGAGCCCTTGTTCGCGGAACTCGTGCTGGAACTTTTAGGCATATGGGACCTTTTTCCATGGACCACTCAAGCTATCAGTATACCACCACTGGTAATGGCCTAACACCAGCGCTGGTCACGATAGTTGCTTTAGCGAAGTAGCTTGGAAGACTGATCTGCTGAATCGGCAGGGACGAACATAACCGGCAAGAAGTAACCTACACATGTGTGTTGAAACAATTGTAACACTAACATTTCTATCGTATATGGTAGTATCATAACAGTGGTGGCAGCACAGTGGTATTGCTAGCAAAATACGCTCGAACCTTTCGTAGGTGAGGTCATGAAAAAATACTTCGACGCAGTGTTGAAAAGCACTTCGCATGCATATATATTGATGATTGATTGGCGCAGATATATTGAGACAAACGGATTAATATGTCGCTCGAAAAAATTCGTTTAAACCCAATGAAAAAACTGGGTCCTTGTTTAATGTATCTCAAAACGAGACATCTGAATTTTATGTCCGATCCCGCCGAATCTATCTGCAAGTAAAACTATAGGCGCGCATATAAGCTACGAGCTAAATGATTTGGTTATGTTGAAACCCTAAATATGATGAGAATTCATTTTTAACGATTTTTTGTCTCTAGCAGTAAGAGGTCTGATTGGTTGAAAACGGTGATTCTGATCTGATCTGACACCAGCGGAAAATCTGCATAGCGGGTAGACGCAGTTTTCTCTCATTGTAAAAGGAATCAACGAATGCTTTACGCACTGTAGAAGCTGGACTGCCCTTGATACCTTGTCGAGTTATCATCCAGCGCCTCAGTGAAAGGCCGCAAAGCTTTGCTTGATTATATCATTTTTGATTGTATCGTCAGTCCCGGAGCTACCATGACAGAGAATAGAAAGTGATTTTTTGAGTAGCTAACCCAGCTGACCCTCGGTAATGTTATTTATCGGCACGTCAATTATCTCCACATTATTCAGCACACACTGCCGCTTTCATGCCAAAAGACTCAGCTAACCGGTTATTGCCATCTTCACATCTCAGGGGGTTATAAAGATACCTACCGGTGTCCGTATAGGGGACCTCCTTGACGCTAGCGGATGGAGGGGCTCGAGAAAACAGGAAGGCGCCGGTGGACGAGGCAATGCGTACCTGTCTGTTTGTATGGAGTCAAGTACGCTTGTGGCGTTGACACCATCCCCCTAGCACTGTCGCCGTTGTTGATGGTGAAGACACGATCATAAGCAAACGGAGAGGCGACAGAAAAAACAACAAGGAAATGCAAACGTGTTCTTGATATACGGGCAATACTGAACGAGAAAACAACCGTCATGACAAACAACTAATTAAATGCTGAGCCAGCCTCTATATAGTATGGCTGGTGCCTTTTCCATGAAACGGTGAATTGTTCGCTGGGAATCAGATGGTATTTAGCTCATTTCGATGCTTGATAATTCGAGATTTTTCTTGAAGGACTCAGCTGCAGCTTTATTTTGTCATAGATCGATTCCAACATCGGTATACTATGAATCTCTCTCTCCATATGTGGGCATTTTGGTTTTCGGAAAAAACATAAACGGTAATCACGATTCAAATCTCTGCGGAGGTCTCCTATAGATATCATATAATATAAACTATAAATTGATTTGCCGCTAGTGCTTTGGAGACCTGATGAAGCGTACCAGTTTGTACAAAGAATGCAGTTACAGAACAGACAAATTGCTAGCAGCTTTGGTAAGAGCGCGATATATGCGCAAAACGTGACAATGTCGGATTCAACATTAGAAACGATAAGCTACACGGAAATTTGTTTATACGCACACCAAATTGCCATAATTCAAGATCTCTAGCCCCTATGTCACATGTAATAACTACGAGTCAAGTTATCCGAAGTCAAAGTTATAAGTGGGTGGCAGTTCTCCTCGTTCCACACGAACAAGTGAAATATACCTGCAACAATACAAAGATGTCTAACGCGTTGCTGTATTTAGATGTATAACCTCGTGGAATGGCTGGACGAACAGGCAGGCAGGCAGGGGGCGCAAATTCAACTCGGGGAAAATGTGTGAAGGTGTGCATGTGTATGCTTTGTTCTCTATGATAGTGCGTACATGTAAACGAACGAAAAAGCGCGCCAATGAGCAGAGCAACATAACGAAGGAAGAAGGCGAAGGTGACGACGACGACGACGACAACTATCAGGAGACGGTGAAAGGGAGAAGAAGGCGAAAATGGCTGGTGCTTTTTACAGCCGGCCACTCCAACACTACAGGGAAGTGGACAGTTCGCTAGCGTGAACGTTTTTTACGTCAACGCGTACACGAAACATCTGTTCTTGAGTCGACACCTTTTAACGGCAGCAGCACCTTGGAGTCTTCGATTCATGGGTCACAAAGAAGATGAGTCCTCTCCTCATATCTTGATCTCAGACGTGATCTATAGGAAAAACGCAGAAGGATAAGGGAGAGAATGGACATGGATGCTTCCACTACGATCACTCAGCGAGGAAAAGTGGATTGAAAACAAGGTAGTTAATAGGAACGATGATAACGAGAACAGTAAGCTCAACGAACGGAGGAAAAGAAAGAGGGCCACAGGAAATGACAATGATCCGATTGGGATCTTGTTTTCGATCATATCGAGTGAAAATAGTGATGATTGCAACTAGTGATGGAAACAGTTGTGTGTCCTATAAGAACAATCATGTCTTTAATAGATATTTTCTGTTCAACACAACCACGCGATGAAGCTTTCGACTTCATTTAAAGATGGATGGCAAGTTGTAACCTGCGGGATTACATGTGGACAGATCTTGATACCGAGATAGATAATATATGAAAAATAGTTCTGTATAGATATGTTCTTCATTTTTAGTTTTATAGGTTCGTCCAGGGATACCGCAAAATAAAATCATAACTCTCAAAAAGTATCTTTAGTAGACGATACTAATCTTTTATCGCAAATCAAATGACAGAAGGAACCATTTTAGTTCGGTGCAATTTACGTATCATCATCTATATCGTTAGAAATTGTTATATATAAGCTAACTAAAAAATGTATCTTTCTATATTTCGCTCTTTCTAGTTGTGGACGTCCTACCAGGTAGTGAAGTATCTGTCAGTGAAGTATCAGCTGTTCCGCTAGGGGGTACTGCGGTGCTACGATGCATCAGCAACACTCCGGTGCGTGACTCTCTCGTGATCGTTTATGCATGGCAGACCGATGATGGATTCTCTTTATCAACAAGCGACAGTCCCGCAGCTTCCGTAAGTAGCAATGCCGTAATTTCCGGCCAACAGCAAAGCAAGTATATAACGTCGCACAATGGCCGGGTGTTACTGGTTAAGTCGGTGACGCTTCACGACGAGAAACGGCGTTTTCGCTGCTCCATCTATAATAAATTAACGGGCAGAAAAGTGAACAGCGTCAACTGGGCCAAAATTGCCATCGTTAATGGTAAGTGAAAGCAGAAGATTATCTTCGACTTCTTTAGATATTTAATGTCATTTTTTTTGTTTGCGTCACTCCTGGCTTTTGTCGTATTACTAATCTACTTCAAAAGTTAAATACAATGGTGTCATATCGTCTCTGCTTCCATCTAAATCTGCTTCACTGGGTTTGGGGCAATGGATGAGTATGCATAGCTTGCGAAAAAAATAACAAGACAAATATTAGTAGCAAAAAAAAAATCAAAGCACAAAGAAGAAAAAAACCGAAGCAATAAGAGAAAAAACAACAAATGTAGGTCATTAGTAATAGTTTTTGTTAGGGCACATATGGAAGAGTGATTAGCCAATCGATGTGAAGAAGGTCCACTGAACTTGGAAAGGGATGATTGCTCGCAACGGACGTTGCAGTTTTATATGGGTTATTTTTTGAAACGGTCTACGAAACAGCATGGTAACAGCGTCCCATAGTAATCATTCGTCAACGCTAAATTTTGTTCTCATGGCATATTACCATAGTAACGCACCCAACCAAAGGCGCGTTAGCTACCCATCCTATGCCGCCCCAATCATAACGCTTCTACACAATGTATGGATGTTACCACGCCATAGCTTCATAGAGTAACTTAATTAACCATTTCCTGAACTGGAACTGGTTTCTACTAAGAAAAATTGTTTTATGCTCAGTTAGTACTAGCTAGTTACCTAGTTTACTAGTTACTTTGTAATTGCTTACAGCCATTTGTGTCATAAGGATCTATGTGGGTAGTCTTAGAAAGCACCAGAGCATTTAAATCGCATAACCATCCGAATGATATCTTGTACTTGTCTTCAATTACCTTAACCGAAATTAAGTGAGTGAAAAAGTACCGAAAACAGCGCCAGATTTCAATTATGAATCGGCCTTCCTTCTGATTGTCTAATGTTTTGAGGATGCTTTGCAAGACTCGTTAGTTCACGATCAAGTACAAATGTACCCTTCGGAACATAATCTTTGCGATAACATGTAGTCATTAACTTCTCGTTCAAATTTGTTCCATAGCTTTAACTACCTGCTGAACCACGTTTTTGAACGATACACGCTTAGTATGCCTTTGACTAAATATCCTTTCATTGAGGAGACTTGTATTATCTGAGGTTCTCCAGTATAACTTAATACGACGGCACATACTTAGGGTAAAGTACTAACTTACTTTAAAATCAAACGCATGCAATTTATATGACAGCTAATGTGCTCCGTAAAGTTTAAAGCCTAACTTTCGTAAAGATGCGTCTTTCGGCTAAAAACTAGGTGCCATAAGTTCGCTCTATGAAAGTGCAATTGTTGACCCACCTTAGTGTGAACCCCCGAGTTTTATGAGATGTAATTCAAGTGAATACTATGTGGTTACCAAAAGAAAATTCTAATTTTTCGACAGTTTTAAAAAAGAGAAGCGCCGCTTCGCTTCGAAAATTGCAGAGATGCTTACTCGGACAACTTGAGAGTTGCTAGCTAATAAGAAAATAATCTCTGCTAGAGCTTGAAAGCAGTTTACTACTAATATTTGGTCCATATTTTCCCGCTGTTTTTGAGCGAAGATAAATACGAATGGTTATGCTCACTGCCAACTAAATCGAGAGAGCTCCTTTCGACCGTAGGCAGTGCCGTCAGTATTAGAAAATTTCTTGTATACCTCAGCATGATTTTGCGCCAGTTCAAAAGACCTTGACTGTGCCTTCAAAATGATATTGCCGTACGTTACTGTCTTCACTCTAGTCACTGAGCGGCTATCCACGCTCCCAGTTTGAACCGTGCTGGATTTCGCTAGACGGAAGATGAAGGCGTCTATAGGGTCATGCAGTTGTGTATAAGCCTTGAAAACCTGAAACGCCCTTTGTTGGCACAACCCAAAAAATGATTGCATCAATTTCGAAACCGGCATTGGCGACCCATTCTGAAGTTGCCCGTCATAATTCAATTAAACACGATCATATTAAAATGTAGGATATTTCTTTCTGTTCATAAAAGCGTCCATAAACTGATGAGACGACATATCTGACTGTTAAGAAATGTAGCGTCACTTGATTTAAAAACAATAAAAACAAATCCAATAAGAGCCAACATGACAGTTTTATACTGACGCAATCGCTCACTGTTTTAACTGCTTAGCAATTTCAATCAATAGCAACTCTACTGTGTTAATTACCAAAAAAACTAAGGTGATAGTTGAATAATAATTGTAGGTAATTACCTTATGCAAATGAATATGTACGCCAAGCTGTGGGCAACATTACAGCAGACACTGTGGCCATCGAGCGTCAGAAAGGACCAAGTGATCGATAATGGCCAACTTCATGGGTCGTTGAAGTCCGTGACTAAACATTAGGTGAAGCAGATGGAAATTTTGTCCTTATGACTAACCGTTTCTGCCCTCCTGTACTCAATAGAGGTCGCTCTATATACTATTCATTGATAGATGTGAGCATGCGCTTGCTTTAAAGGGGTCTTTGAGGAAAATAACTCTTGGGCAATGTTCTACACCGTTCTAAGGGATAATATGCGCTTGGTACTTTCCTATGCATGTCCGTCTAGATGGCCTTCACATTTGTGCCATTAATACGATCATTCCTGAACATCCTCCTCGCCGACCCTTTTCCTGCTTCCGATATTCGCTGTTTGCAATATTGTGGTTAGTTAGACCGGCGCCCGAGAAAATGCGTCAAGATGGCTCTTCATCAGCTTGATAATGCGGCCTGTGACAGATGTTTCCTAACAGAGTAAATATGTTTCTAAGGAAATACGCCGAAATCATTCTTGGCCAACGCTGGTTAAACGAAACAAGCAAGGGCATATTTTTTGTTTTCTGGGATACCTGAGGCCTGTGTTTAGATACCCTCTATTGTTACAGCTGTTGGATGGAAACGTAGTCATTGAGCGAAGGCTATAATATTAAGAACAACTGAAAATATCATGCACTCATTTTAAAGAAAAACAGTTGCTAAAATTATGCCTGAATATATGCTCGATTCGCATTAGGAACAATTTTCGTAAAGCTTGCATCATTTGAGAATTTACGGAGGCATATATATATATTGCAGAAGCGATAAACTAAAATTTGTAGAACTGAAAAACGCCGAAGTTAACCTGATTGGATAGAGACACAAGTCTTATGAAACACGTTTAATTTCCGCTTGCAGATGTGGTTAAGGATTCGCCTGCGAGAATGCTCGAATGTGTTCCGCGTATAACGTTAACTGAAGGTGAAACTTTGAGGCTTTCGTGCGCAGCTAGTGGTCATCCAAGTCCCACGTATCGGTGGTTCCGCGTAGCACCCCACAGCGCGCAACAAAACGCAGTTATACCGCAACCGTTAAGAGCAGCTGCATCAGAGCAACCTTTGCTTCGTCAACTGTTGATTATTAATAAAATGACGTTAGCTGACTCCGCTAGCTATATCTGCGTGGCCAACAACTCCTACGGTGAAGACAACTGCCATACACAAGTCGTTGTTACTGGTAAGAGAGCTCTGGGCAGATTTAACCCGCTTGCATATATAGAATATATATTTGCCAGTTCAGATGCGTTGATTGGATAGAGGTCTGAGCGGCTAGTCTCTAGCCAATAGCCTATACATATGCTTCGTTAGTCAAAATCCTTTAGCACATCAATGCGCGAGTTCCCTACACCTACTTTTTAGCTCAATATATTGATTCATGGCCTGCTTTAAGTAACCAAGGAAGAAATACGAGGTCAGCTCTTAGACATCATTAAGCGGTAGCTCGTAAGCGCATAGCCAGGAACTACAAATTCTGTTTTCCACAGTAAAGCCAAAATACAGCAGGAGCTGCACTGGAATATGTGTACAACTGCTGCTTTTCCAGCAATGATCAAATCAATTGTTTCTGGATTAAGCCGCTCGTTGCTTACTCTAGGAGTTATTCAGCCCTAGAATTTACCATGCGCGTATGCAGCACGAGGCGGGATAGGCACTGTGTTCTATTGCCTGTCCAAGGCAGCATGGGAGCTGCTGATTTGGGGAGGCGGTCGCCTGGGGAGCCGCCGCCGTAGCAACTGCGCCCGTCTGACTTCACCCTTCACGCGCCAACCTTTTTGATTACTGCAGCTTGATTACTGATTGACTTTCGTTGAGCAGCTCCTATGGACTCAATCTAATATATATACTGGCGGCTGTTCGGAGAAACACAGGGCAGGATCTAGTCAGCAAAAAGGAGGCAGTAGGGTATTTTGAGCAAACCAAATACCGGCCTACATACGGACTTATAATAACACAGCAAACCGCCCCTGGTACACTCAGCGTTGTTGCGTATTGATTTTCTATCGGAATTCCCTGAACTCCGATAGTGTAATGCTATTAGTACCACGTTAAGGATTTCTTTGCTATTGATGGATATGGCGCGTGCGAGCAGTCAGACTCAGTACGTAGCTCAAACATGATTTCAAATGTCTTCAGATCATTTAAATACTTAAATATCATCTGTAAGTAAACTAAACTTACAGTGTTGTTCCTTTTGCAGTTCATTAAAGAGGAACAAAAAGTAATATGGTTTCTTTATACTATTATTACAGCCTTACTTTATACCTAAGATCAAGCAGAAATCCGCTGTGTAGAGTGGTTATTCTTTAAAGCTTTTCTAGCGTTAGCTTAGTTCTATTCCCGAATTTTTACCTAGAATGTCTGCAGCTGGCCTCAGCTCCGTTGTGTCATGCTGATTATTCATAGACAAATTATGTATTCAATTTAATAATTTAAAAAAATTAGTTTTTAGTCATATATCTGTCCAGTATCATAATGATTAAAATTCGAAGTAATGCAATGTGCGCTATGAGTCTAACGGCTAACATGTAGAAAGTATTCTGCTCGAGAAGGACTGCAGCAGCGACAAATGTCGTCGTTACCTCAGCAGATATGAAAAATAGGGGACAACTTTGTCAACTAGATCCTTCGTTATGTCGGTCTCTTGCAACACTAGAAACTGTATTTCTATACGTTAAATTTTTCATAACATTCTTTTAAGAAAAGATTACATAATCGATAAATAGGGACGATACTCCAGGAATACCCATTAGTTTTACGTACGAATGCACGGAGAGTTGCCCAAAAAAAAACGTATCACATTTCTTTGTTTCTGTCATCTATTTTGTCCTACGTACCTACAGTAGGATCGCCCACCTTCGTTTTCGTTTAATGCTGTATTTACATTATGTAGCCCGGCGCGATGCAGGCACCAGCCTGGATTCATATAGCCCTGTGGGCTTTGTTCCCACGAAGTGTCCACTCGAAAACTGTAGTGAGCTTTCTCTCTGACCAACACGCAACACGCATGTAATGTAGCGAGATCGGGGGCCAAGGATAACCCCCTACCGTTCTTCTAGCTGGATGTACACTTTGAGCGTAATTATAATTCTCTCGATGGACACAAAGGCTTAGCCACCGATAAACTGTCAGATTAACTGGCTTTGAGATGCTGCTGTAACGGCGCTACTGGGGCGGTACGGTGCAGCTTCACTTAATCATGGTTGCTACTGCGCAATGGACTCATACTCAACCCATAAATCAGGGCATGCTTGTGGTCTGGAAAAGATATCAAATTGGACATATCAATGTTATCATGGATGCCGCAATTATACTCTACCGATTGTTACATACAATAGAGGGTAGGCCAAATCATTACCACGAGAAGTGTATTACTTGCTCGGTTCAAGGGCCGGTTCTTTCAACAATGAATTATCGTCCATGTGAGAGAGCAGGACCGCGACGGATTACCAACTCCGCAGACCACCTCTACACTGATAATATCGTAACGTTAACGGGACCAAGAGGAAAAACAGTTGTGACCAGAAGCTTGTTACTTGCGCTAACTGCTACAGCAGACGTTTTTTCCCAATACTTCGCTATAGAAAAAATAGGACGGAGCGAAAACAACAGCTATAGAAATTTAATGGACATCGCAGCAGCGGGCTTTTCTCTTATCAGGCAGTAGCAAATGAACTTAATTGAATTAAATGGATTTCTGCCTGCTTGCTTCTTTCAGAACATGAACGCTACTGCCATGCACCGAACGGGGGAAGGGCCCCAAAATGATTTCACGACGACCGGTCTCCTGTTTACACGATTTTCTCTGAAGATGTATACTATCTAAAGATTACGGTTACTAATGAACCTCGAAATAGGAATACTTTAATAGATGATTCAGAAACACTTGAGACGGGAAAGCATTTCCGACCCGTGAGTTGCATCAAACTTCCACATACAAATGCTTACGATAATAACTGCCTCTACCGCTGATCGTGCACCAACGCCCTGAAAAGCACCACGTTGACTACTATAGCTGCACCTCTAAACATTAAGGTTTCGTTCAAAAAAAAATATATCTCGAGGCTCCTAGTGAAATACTTACGTGACAGAATGCTAGCGGCCACAGGCGGGGATGACACAATACTTTAAGTATTCCGAAGATGACTTGCGCATTTTTCACACTTATTCCGAGCACTGATCGTCAACGTCACCTTAACCCTTTTCCCATTATCGTCTGCGTCCTTCTTATTCCGTGTGATAGATCGCAAGTGTTGTGTAGTTATGTACTATGTATCGATAGTGGGTTTGTCCTATACCGTAAGTTTCAATGATTTAAGCCTACTTCTGCTGAAGATGCTTTAGTTTCTAGTTTACTGGCATACTCTCATTAGGTATCAAGGCTAGCGCGATGATAACCCAAACGTATCCAGTATCACGCTCGTTTTGAGCGAGCTCTCCGAAAAGTTAGCTTCCTCACAATAGTGACTTCAGTGATAGCAGAAGTCTACGAAACCGACCCAATGTCCGCTAGCTGTTCTCGGACAATATTCACTGTTTCTCCCGTCGTTCCATCGATAAAATCGAAAGGACCCTATTATAAATCGTTGTGGCTGCCAGCGTATATATATAACGCACCAGCAGTATATAGTAATAGAAATAAAACTGAAATACTGTGAGGACCAATCCAATAACAAGATACCCCGATGATGACTACCCCCGTAACGTTATGTTCTTCGTGGCAGCCAAAAATCGTATTGAAGCTTTTACGTTTTTTCACTACAGTATACTCCAGCGACACGACAAACTTCCCTCCATAACTGTGGAGGGCCTCGACGTTGTATGCCCAAATTGGATTATAGGTATTATGCTCAAGGGTTTGATGCAGAAAACATTTGATGGTAGCACCATACGTAATTAAAGTGTGTGAGGTCCGAGCTACATCCTACAGACAAACAAGATCGTGTCGGCAATTGCTGGCTTCTGCATTATCACGGACCAGCGGACCTGATGTTGCCGAAGGATAAGCGTTTCAAGGGATCACGCAGACGATGTCGAGATTCGGCAAATCATTTGTTTGAAATTCTACGACAAGAAAAATAGCGTCTAGGACATGCGTAACCTCGACTAAGTTTTTGTTATTATTGTTGTTATCCCAGTTGCCTATTGTGAAACTTTACTGGACCGTTTTACGTTTTGAAGTCCTACGGTTGAAGTAGAACAATGAGATTTAGCAATTCTACGAACACTAAGAAGCGTAAAACTGAATTCTTAGATGATAGCTTCTAGCGTAATGAAGAACCGCTTTCATTTACTCTAATAAAGCGAGACGAACGAATCCAAAAACCATATAGTCAGTAATTTGTTTCACGATAACAGCTGCCTCAAATATATATGCTGTGAGAAGAAAAAATACATATGTGGTATAAGTATACTACGACAAGTGTGTACACTTGGGACAGAGTAACATTTAAAACGTTAGCGACTCGCGTTATCAGTTAGAGTTCAGTGCCAGCGAAAGATCCCAGCAATTTCTCTTGCATTATTTTGCCATTTGTATCGTATTTACTTAAGCTCACAATCTGTACGCTGGAGCAAAAAAGAAGACTTCAAAACGTGTGTTTATCATGTTCTCGGGTAGCATACAAAGCGAAATGATGATCGATCGGTCCCAATTTCGAGTTTATTCTTAGTTTCGCCCCTTCTCCGACCCAAAAAAACATCCTCTTTGAATAAGCGTTGTCCCTATGATCTCAGTTTCGTTTCTTACTTCGATTCCTAATTCCCAAAGGCGATGTTCGTTGTTGTATTTTTTCTATGCAATATTCCAAAGGTGTTAATAGCATAATTGCTTCAAAGGCCATTGTTCTAGGATAAATAACTCAAATAAGCAGATTTAATTATTCGACTATGAATGCTAAAATCTGTGGCGCACATAACTTCGCGTAAATAAACCGCGAGGCGAGGTTTTCAGCAGGAGAGGATTATTTCTTACCCGAAAGTTCTAAGTTAAAAAAGCGATGTATAAAAGAATGTTTCTTATAGGACAATCTGGAAAACGTACATCTAACATAAGTCTATTTATTATTAAATATGAACTTCATCATTCATAGATCTTTAATATGTCAAATTCTAGTATTATGTGGGTGACAAGTAAGGCCAAAGCTGCTATTTAAAAAGGCCGAACAAAACTTTTCACCGCATTTCGCCACTTTTTGCTCTTACCATAGGCATCGAAGTAAATGCGCACAAAACCAAGTGCGCTAACTACTAATTTAGGCTACTAAACTAATTTAGGCTCACGTATGTGATTCTGTGTATTCTTTTCCCGTTGGTGGTGCCGATTCGCGTAAGGGAGTTATGGTCTTACTGCAGACCTTTCAGGGGCTCTATTCTGACATATCCAAAAATCGGATTTTTTGCTGCTCCAACAGTCGTAGCAGTTCCATCATGCGCTGCGCTGAGATAACGGGAAAGGTAGCTCAGTTGATCCGAAATCTGAGAAACAGTTAGGTGCCTCGTATCGTGTCGAACCCTAAAAAACGAGTGTTTCGTCATCTTCTTGTGCACATCGCGCCATCTGCTGCATCAACCGTCTGCTGCCAGGGGATCTGCCCTCTCTCTCATAGCCAAAACAGGCATCGAAAAATTTTGCTTGTTGTGGTGAGGAACTTCAGACTAATATCGCCAAAAAAGAGCCTTCGCGAGAGTTGAAGGTAGTATGTCTGTCTCTAAACCTGGGGTGCACGTGTGATGTGCATATGCGATAAAACGTGTGGAGTCCTGCTCCGCAAATCGTATGCTCCATGATGTGACGGTTTGTTTGTAGGATTCGGTAATGTCAGTGATGGGGGTCGTGGCAGTAATTATAATACTTGTTCGATGCCAGCCTCTTTTGCTACTGGTCAAAGGAGGAGCCTGATATGACCATAAGGTCATTACTGTTGACAACAGACTGGAAGGGACAGGACGACCAGAACGACGGGTAGATTGAATGATGAACAGAGTCATGGATAAAGAATTCCTCTTGATTCCTCTTGAATTCCTCTTGAATTCCCTTGATTCCTCTTGATGTTTGGGGATGATAGCGAGGTTATTTGGTAAAGAACGGCCACCCATTTCGTTTGTTACGCTTGTTCATCGCTTGTCGCTGTCGATCTCAACGTCCATTATGATGTGTGGAGCTCAGTTTACTCTGAACACTTTTCTTTTAAAGGCGCAACCACCGAGGTGACGCAGTCTGTGCTATAAGGTCCCAGTATTTGTAAAGAGTAAGTATTATAAAGCATTTATGTTAAAATTCTATTACTGTTATATTATATTAGAGATCGTACGAACAGCGAAAGCTTGGTTTTAATCAGGCATGATTACCCTTACGATTGAATACGTTTTATGTGGTTGCGTTGCGAGGATTCAACGTTGGGTTCTTAATAGTGATTTTATCGTCTAGAATCACTTAGGGTAGTGAACCTTGTTACCTCATTCAAGTCGTTCTCGTGAAGTTTTACCGGCAGTAGTAGTACGCTGCAGTAAATCGATAAATGGTACTAGACATCTTAAGGCCTGCAGCCGCCATGCGGTGTTTAATCGGTTTGTTCGCAATCAGGCCAGTCACCTAAAATTTGCATTATATTACTCACAAAAGCCATAACAAAGTAACAGAGGTTTAGACTCGGTAATGTTTCAGACTAGGTTAGAAGTTTACGCACAGAAGTGGAACGAAACTATTGGAGTTTATATCGGAAATGGTTTTGAAGCCGTAGTCAGTTACGTCTTTCGCTCTGCGCTGAAATAGCGGACTATTTATAGTAAAAAGTGTAATAGTTTTAACAGAGGAAACTGCGAGGGAACCGCTGCAGTAATGACATACTGCAACCAAGTAACTGTAATAAAACTATAGATCAGCTTATTAACTATGAACAGAGTAATAGGCGTCAAGCGACTAACGGGATCATTGAAACAAAGTAATAAGCTTCATCAGGAAAGTTATATTAATAAATAGGTAATAGAAACATAACTACTGCAACTGAACACTTGCACTTTGTATTTAATTCGATAAGATATTGGTACAACAGGATTTCTAGAAAATCGCATTTACAGGTTTACAATCAAATTACAAGCTCGGATTTGCTGTAACGCCAGTTAAGTACTAAATAAGATAAACTAATGAAACAAGGTAACCGGATAAGACGTTTGAATGGGACGGCGGGATAGGTGAAGCGGCAACCGTGATATTGGAGCTAACAGGTCCAAACTGTTTGATGTTACGGCTAAGTAATAACAGGCGGGAAATAGCGAAAGCAGCCGAGGCACGACCAAGCAAGTCTTTGTTATTGTTTATTACGACGACTATAGCTTGCGCGACTAGTAGTGGAGCTCGTCCGTCTCTCCCAGCTGAGAACCACTCTGACCTTCGGCCACCATAAATCGCTCCATCACGATCCCTTTGCTAACTGCGTTCGCTACATGTAGCGAAATCAAGACAAATTATTCGGCCGCAGTTGCGGCGACAGTGGTCGCACGGAAAAGCAGAACGTTCCGCCTTTGCCGCCGTGTTTCCTATAATATTGAATGGAGAAGATCGCCGTTTTCCGTGTGGTGATCGTCTCTTTCCCCTCTACAGCCTCCGCCTTTTCCACTAGCAGCTACCTACTCCCTGGTAGCAGCAACAGCAGCATCCCTTCACCCATTCCCATTCACCTCTCTGCCCTCCATTGTCGCACGCTCCCCCTCGCGCAAAACGCTTGCAGAAGCCGCGCAAACCTTCCTCCTCCTGAAACGGCTATCTAAATGGGTCGAAACCCACGAGCCGCCCATTAGCACAACGCAACCCCCATCGGCGATCCAGCTAGAGTTGCGGTTGGCCGTTCGATCGCTTTCGGCCTTCTGCTTCTTTTTCTTCTTTTAACGGTGAATGGAAATGATTTTTTTATTCAACCACAACCGCGACGGAGACAGCATGAGCGTGATTGTGACCCCAACCTCTGATTTCGATACTAGAATGAGTGTCATGGTCCCATTTTCTTCGACTTCATTTAAATCTGCCTCTAATATAATCCAAAATTTAATACCCAATAAACATCAAGGATAGAATTAATTGCTTAGCAATACGTAACGAATAATTTTATTCTGTTTTAAAACATTTCACATAAAAATTAATAAATCGGTAAATTTAGTCTATTAGTATTTTCTCGAGCTATTTGTACATCTTGATATGTACTGATGCAATATTTTCAATATTTGTCTCTTTGTATATATAATAAATTTCGGGACAAAATTGAAAACAAACTGCGAAGAGAACGTTAACTGAAGAATTTTCTCAATTATTTTTAGCGCATATCTCCTTTTGTTACTTGGTGAAAACCTAGAAACACATATGTATCACGATACGCCCATATGGGGGAAACAGTGTACAGAAAAACCCTCAACCTACTCAAAATCAATTGAAACAATTTCCTTAAACTGCGTGCTACTAGAACGCCGACGAGATCTAAAAGCAGTAACACAACAATCTCACTATTTCAGGCCTGGTACAGGCTTAGAATTCTGCTTTCAGAGTCAGTGTAGTTAGCAGCCATACACGGTCCTAATTTGATCGCAGGTGGTAGATACAATTTATTCTCTGACTCATATAAGACACTAAGGCAGCGGAGTCAATTGGATGTCGGTCTTATTCAAATCTATTTGTAGAAAAGGTTATAATTCAGAAAAAAAAAAAAACCTAGTTTTTGTTTTATCTCCAATATTAGATAATAAGCTGGCCATAAAACAAGTAATCTGTAAAAAGTGACCAATAAGGAATGTGAATGGTAAAAAAAAATGTTAGCGTTCTGTCCTGATACCATTGGTGGATACCATCTTAGAAGAGTGCTAACTGTGGTTCAACTTCCATACTTGCCAATACAGCTTATCTATGAGGCGCCCTCGTGGAGTGATTTAGGGAATATAAAGGTTGTCGGTAAACCTTGTGTTTCAACATGATGGCAAATACCCACGACAAATCAGCCAGTAGCCATTTTAGATAGTTTCCACACTTACATGTATCGTACCGTAGCTGATGTGGTGCTAATATAAAGCCGGAGGTAAAACTGGAAGCATATATCTGTTTGAAATAATATATTGCTCTAGTTTCGAGCGTTAAATGTATGTATTGGAGAAACCGGTTTTGTTTTTCAGATGAAAAGGTCTGAGAAGTCGATACGATTGCCAACGAAAGAACTACTTGGTGTTTTTAACTCCTGCAGTAGATATCACGATCTGAAGGTCGAGAATCGGTTGTAGAAAATTTTCAGGCGTAGAACATTCAGGCGGTCTTAGGAAAAGATGTCTAAACCGGCGTTCCCATCAGATCACGGCGGTACCCATAACGTGAGAATGGTACTTGTCAAGCGGCTTGAGCTTTGCGAAGAAGAGCAGGCATACGTTAATACTAATAGAGTCAGCCAGTAGGGTTCACGTATGTAACTTGCATAAACACCTGCAGCAAGATTATGCAACTTCAATAATTGTCGTGTCAAGATTAACTTAGATTAAAGTAAAGCTGAATTTCTGCAGAGGGTCCATGTGTTATGTGCCTAGATTTTTTGGGTGCTAAAATTTGTTCGTTGGGCATGGAACTGAAGAAGAAATAAAAAAGGATACCTAGAGCATAAGGAATATTTGGCTTTTTTCCACGAAGTGGCTAAACGACCCGACGTAATCGTTTCATTTAGAATGAGCAACCGTTCTTGATCGCTGCGTTCCACTATCATCGAAAAGTTTCCATACTCTTTTATGCAACAAGTTATTCGAAATATTGCCCTGGTCCTCTGAGTACATCGTCTATCCAGAGACTTTTTGATTAACCTATGTAAACATACACACTCACACATACTAACATAGTGATTGAGAACACAAGCTGAGCGTGTGCTTGAACGTCGGTAGACACTTCTAATCAAACGGGGATCACTGGTGCACGACCGGAAGCGGATGGGAAGGAACGAACTCGTTCGCGAAAAGGAACAAATAAGCTCTCTATAAACCAATTTCAAGCTGTAATATCAGTCTTGTAAAATCAATGTATATATATATATATATCTATTAAAATTATAGACCTTTCTATTAATAAAAGATACTGTTATTATGGCCAACCGTACACCACTTGTTTGCATTTTTTCGAACTGGTATCTGTTTGTAGATTTAACTTGTGTGCCGCTTATTTATTGGCTGCTGATTCATTTTTAATTGATTGATACACAGAAACTTAATTCGAAAAAATAATATGACCTTGAACAATGTTCAACAAGATTGTTGCAATGTAGATAATTAAATCTTAAGGTGAACTTGAAATTTCAGCAGGCTTCTTTTTGCGTCCACCGGGATTCCTGTCCCATAGGATTAAAATACTAGTTATAGTTAGAAAAATATGCTTCTGCATTGAAAAAGTACGAAGACAAATACGTCCATCATTTAAATTAATCACCATATTTTATGTCTACTTGTAAGATAGAACAAGATATATAAGATAGAACTTGCCCCAGTTCCTCGCATAGCTAAAGGCACAGGGAGTACCATGCGATGGGGAATAATAGAAACTCAACAGCTGAGCTAGCATACACTTCAATAAAGACATACATTTTTTAACTTGACTACATGCAGTGGCAAATTTTTTTATCGGGTTGTTTAAAAACCAGACTTGAACAATAAGCCCTTCTAGATTAGAAATACCCGTTAAGGTAGCTGAATGTTGCACTTGAAATATATAGACATTAAATTTTAGCAGTATTGAATATAAGATGATGCAAAACCACCTCTGTCGAAAATAATTTTACATGGTCATCTTAATGATGGGTAAGTTGAATTGGGTTATCTGTGCGCCGTATGTTTGTTTCATCTGGTCACTCGATTCATTTTATTCATAAATGTACCTTGTTTTCGTTTTATTTAGCATTTTTCAAAATTTTAGTTAACGTGTTTGCATTGCAAGTTACTTGTTGATCGTCAGGGTACTGGCCCTCTATCGGCTGTATATATAAGATCTTGTAGTATATTAAGCGTTGAAAAAATGATAATTAAATCTAGGATTTTCGAGTAAGCGTAAGACATTGGCTTACACACATCTAGATGCACGACCTAAATTTAAGTAAACATTCAATCAATGAATTGTTAGACTCGGTCAAGTAATTTTATGAGTACATTGGTAGTTAACTGATGCAATTGGCTTAAGCAAAACTTTACTGGCGGGCTAATTTTCGAACAAGCTTTCTATTTTTGAACTTTTGTTTCTCCTTAAGCCACTGTTTAAAGTTTTACATAAGATGCACAAGGATAAAGATGACGTATAATTATTTTTTATACTTATTTGCAATCAATTACCATTTCACTGACCAGTGCTTCAATCGCTTTATTTGCGAAGTTCCTTTAGGGGAATAACGAATGCTGCCAAAAAGTAGCGTTTTAGTGGTATATTTCTATACTAGAAGTGAGCCTTGCTACATAAAGTCTATGAAAAGAGAACTATGTGGTTTACTCCGATAGAAGATTAATGATGCCAACAGCAGCGGAGAGCGAGGGTTATATCGCAGACATAATAAATCGGAGCAATTTTCCGCTCGATCCGAGATTAACTGAAGCTGTCATGTGATAATTGCGTGTGTCTGTAATACGAACGTGAGATTATTACATTTTAGTATAAGGTACATACAGATGTCTAGACATTAGGTAGGAACGAAGATTTTCTCCTGGTATTCCTACAATATGTTTAGCTAACACAACCCAACAGAAATTACCATCAAGGTTTGCATATGTTTATGATGAATACTAAGATACTGGTAGATATGTACCTTCGGTGGGACTTCGAAGGTAAACAGATCACTACAGGTTTCAATATCTACTCTGCTTGTTACCGTTATTTTTTGCATTGAGTTGGCAAGCCAGGGACAACGCGTTGATTCAGTCGCATTGAAATGGATCAAGAGACCAGAGGCCAAATGGAAGCGCAAGGCTCAACGTCGATCCAGAGAAAGATACGGAGATGTAGCGAAAGATCCCGAGAGATGAGCCATTGAAAGTGAGCAGGGTCGACCGGGATTGGATCCCCCCAGGGCGGAGGGTGTTTCCGTAGGGAAAAAGCGGGGCAAATGGGATGGAGCGCTTCTAAAGGAACAACAGTGTATAGCTGTAGCTCGAGGGACCATAGTAGCACTATAGGATAGAATCGACAGCCGTGGCAGTCCCGACATCCGGAGCACAAGCCCAGTACACAGCTCTTTTCTTTAATGAAGTTGTCTATCGTTAGGGCACTAGAGCTTAATAGAGCTAACATGGATATGCGTATCAAAATCAGCACGCTTACGTAAAAGTGGTGTGTGTCTGAGGCAGCTTTGGAGAAGTAAGAGTGTCGAGGGTGGGACGCCTTAGTCAAAACGATGTTAGGCAACGAGAAGCGCTATTTCTGGAAGCAGCAGAAACAGCTGCTTCGAGAGTAACTAGGGCGGCCGCGGTGGCGGAGCCGGCGTTGCTTCAAGATGACGAACTAGTGCCATCTACTACTGTGGATGAGTAGCAGCAGTCATCGTCGTCCCACAGTTCCGTAGGCTTAAACCAGGCTTTGTGTATATCGTCCTTATTGCCGTGCGTCGTTTTCTAAGTATCCCCCCGACCATTGCTGCTCATTATATCTCTATATCTTTTATGTTTAGGCCACTTCCGTTTGCTATCTATTTATGTACTGCTTTAGTGGAAGATCACACGCGGCTGGAGCTTAGTTGAGTGCCACGGTTCTTACAATTTGCAACCTGTAGGACAGATGGAGTGGTCCATCAGGCTACACAATTTGCCTTATTCGCAATTGGTGGGACGGCAGTGGCTTCATATGGCGAGGTCAAGGGCGAAGGCTACGAAGATAGCAGTAGGACTGTCCAACAAAATACACCGTGGCGTGTTGGGAAAATCAGAACAATTTCTATAAATGCGCACTTCCGATCCTAATTTTCATAGTTTCGCACGAAACTATATTTTAACTGATCGAATGTTTAAAAAACTAAGTTTGAACTTATTAAGAAACACTATTGTTTTTGGATAGTACTTTTTTTGTCATAAATTGCACGCTTTTTAAAATAGTGTAATTTTTATAGAGAATCGATGCGGCATGGTCTTGCAGATAGGATTAAAATGCTTTATTCTTATTTTTGCGTTTTTTTTTTTGTTAGTTGCCAGTATTACGAGTTTTTAGCTGTGTTAAACGCAAGGTTTACTGACAACAACAACTTCGAAGAAGCTGGCAACCTATACTTTGTAGGTTGCCAGTTGCTTAGGTCTTTCCTCCTCTCCACTTCTCATTCGTAGGCCCAGTCTGTCTATATAAGACGTTAGCGTCGATATTCGAGGCACAATACTTTTTCCTGCTCACAGCTTAGCACTAGCTTGGGGGGATGACCGGGGAACATGAAGAAGAACCTAACTGGGAACAGGGCCACCTGATCGAACCTAGCAAACTTGGATGCCTTTGTCTGGGGTAAAGTGATGAATACTAACGGCTTAAAATACCTGCTTACGTTAGATATTCTATGGAATACAGGTGTCACCATATGTCACAAAAATGAATTTGCGCCACCGCACCAAACTCTTACTTCAATATGCGCTGGTAACTGTCTTGAATCAACACACATCCCGGCGATAAAGACAAAGAGTACAACGGAAAAATGGACAAAAATGATTTGCACTATTTTATTAGCGATGGGCCTTAGTCAGAAGCTGCTTTGTATGAATACTATGGATCTGCAGATGACGTACCTGTACCACAAAGGCCTTTGTAGTATAACAGACATAAACTGCTTCTGGAAGGGTGCTTGTAATTTTGTTTCCGCATGACGGTGACGCAGTGGTGACCTGTTTGCCCACTAACCAGACGCAGGAGCATTTAATGGTGTACTGATCGAAGTTTGAACCTCGGCCCAAAAGCAGTTCCGTCCTCTAGTAAAAAATCCGACCAATAGAAAAGCGGATTAGTATAGTGATCCTTCTTCCTGCTAGACTGCTTGTACCGAGTCCCCTGACTTCCTGGCAGTAAATTCTTGCGGTAATGGTAAACAGCGTTAACGAGATCTATTTTAATAGAAACAAGTTTTTTTTTTTTCTAGAAAATTCGCAGTTCGTGTGCTAAATTGTCAGTTTTCAAGGACGCGTTTTCAGGTTAAATTACAAAGAGCCTTGAGCTTCGGGGTTCATATAACTGTTTACTTCTAGTTTTTCGCCAATGCGCTTATATGATACGATGGTTCGGTAGGGCATAGGCGTCTAACGAAACGTATGATAATCATGTGATAACGGCTCTGCTTTTGCCCATAGCTCCATTGGATGCTGTAATGCTGCCGCGATTGCTGTCTGTGCGCAGTGGAGATGACGCCACGGTGAACTGCACCTACCGCGGCGGCCCCGTCGCTCAAGTTTTCTGGACAAAGGACCAAAGGCCACTAATAACGGATCATCGAGTACGCCTCTTAGGCAGGCTCGTACTCCACATATCGGCATTTCGGCGCTCTGATCAGGGAGTATACCAATGCTACGTATCGGGAAATAACGACAACAGTCTTCGATCAGATTCTGCGCAAGGATATGCATATCTCAAAGTGCAGGGTACGTACTAAGGATACTTATTTAATAATAATAATAATAATAATAATAGATAAACAATATCATTGTTAAGACATTATAGTACGTGGAAAGCTAGTCTAGGTGTTCCGCATTTATTTGTTTCCTTAAATTACCCTTAGCAATTTTGCATGTATATTATACATATGTGCAATACATGTGTTCTGCTAGCTGAGAAGGCTGAAAAAAAAGACCGTTCAAATCGCATACGTTGCACAACGGGACTCCGTCTTTCATGGCTATGACTCACACACTGGTCATCGCAATGGATTGTTATAGCTTTGTCTTCTATTTTTAGCTTTTCATAGTTTAGATTATTTTTGCAGTGCTTAAATTTAATAGTATAATTAATGATTCATGAAGATTTCCAGGAAACTAGATTTCTATGACGCACTTTACACAAGGCATAGTGAAGATGCATACGCGACTATCGACAAACTTGAAGTTAACCGGCTTCGTTTTTGTGAACTATATAAGTAGTACTTCTGGCCAGCAGATTATATTCGACCATAAGGTCTCTGTTTACCCTAGCCATTAGACGGTATTATTATCAATCTATATCGTAGAACATGCTATTAGCACTTCCGTCCTCCACCTATACTAGTGAGCCTCTAATACTGACTGGAGTGACAATAGAACCTTAATATCTGTTTTAGGACCTGGACCTTTCTCGTCGACCGTCAATCGATTGCTCTGATAGATTAGCATTCGTATTATTAGTAACATTCACGATAACGAATGTAGCACGACGAAACATTGATTGTGCCTTCGATATTGTAGAGCTAGCGTGTTTACGAAAGTCCAGATGCGTAGGAGTCTGGCCTACTTGATTATTTTCAAGTCAGAACGATATATTTGTTTAGCTTTTTGATTTGTGTATTTATTTCCTGGTTGGCAGGTGTGCAGGTTAGTAAATATTCTTTATTGACCATCCGCTCCGGTCGGCTTGAGGCGCCTCACACATGCGTGGTCGTTTTAAGGGGCACAAGCGGTAACATTCGTCCAAAATTAGTGGGTGTTTTTAAACATTGCGAAAATATCTGCCTTATTCGATCTCGCATCTCTAGATCGGGTTGCATTTCTCAAAAACAAATGTATTACGTAGAAGTGCTTTGCAGAGTCCACATTTGATTGTAGGGAAATCAACAGTTACCGTTACCCTCATTTACCTGTGTTTGCCAGTCAAAGTCTTAGCAGTTACTTATTCATCATAGAACTGTTCTAACTCTGTAGAATTAGACCTCTGCATGGCATGGCGTGTGTGTGTGGCAGGCGAAGCATTGATCAGTCGATTAAGTCTATCAGATAGATGCGGTGTTCCATCGCTTCGGGAGCAATATAAGAACGTCGGCGCCGTGAACACGATCGCAGTGGCAAAGAAACGGTGACAAGCGAAAGGATCGCTCATCAGCAATGGTTTCGTCGAGACTATCGGACATCAAAGCGCAGCGTGTGGAATTAGATTGCTTAGCAAAACTGCCTTTGCTACTATGACGCGGTAACAGAGAACTATATTGACGCCTGCACCGGCACTGGCCAGTCTACCATCCTGTCAAAGCTGGCTTGTGTAACTGTAGCAGTGACAACAACTAGCAATGTCGACAATACAGGTATAGTAGCTAGTCGCTATGCTGTTCAGATGGCAGTTGCAATAGGAATTGGTAATAGCGACGGCAGTGGCGGTGATGCTCTGGAGATGACAGCACTGGATAGTGCGATTTCTCTCGTAGTTGCGGCTAGGGCCACGTACACTCGCGTCAGTTGACTACGGCTTTACGAAAGGAGAATTTATGGGGATCACGTCTTCAGCTGGCAGCTCAACTGTTTCTTCTAACTTTCTCTCTCCGTGCGTTTCACCCAGTGTCTTTCCCTTCTCCGTTCGTCTCTAGGCGCTGGTAAATAAGCAGTTGGCCCTCCAGCCAACGACCCATCTACCCGTTCGCGGCCTTCCATATGAACCGCAACACTCGGCCAGCCAGGCCGCACTTTTCGACGCACTCAACTATCCTATCCACCGACCCAGCTACCTACCGTACTTCTCACACAACACAATCACCTATTTGCACAACCACTCACTTTGTCGTCCTTACTCACTGATCTATTCCGTCTTATATAGTCAGCCTCTAACCAGTTGTCGTCGTCCTTTGGCGTGACCCGAGCCAGCTTCTATGCCAACTGGCAGCGTCATCGTCGACATCATATCGTAGTGGCCGCTGCCACTGTCGCGGTATGAGGCAGTGACATTACGGCTCCTGTCGCCGTCGCTGCGTCTACGATAGTCCAGAGTGAATTAATTCCGCTCTCGTAAGAGGCGAAGGAACGGTAGGCCAGCCAGTGAGGTAAGCAATATCGATTCTGTAGATGACGGCGGCGGCGGCGGCGGCGGCGGCGACGGCGTCAACGACGATGACGCTGATCGCGACGATGCTCATGGAGATGCTGCTGACGACAACGGCAACGGAATCTATTTAATAAGTTTTGCAAAGGGCCCACACCGCGCCTGGAACGTGCCTCTATTAAAAGCACCTCAGCAGTCATGTTAGGCTGGCACAGCGCGTTCAGATCGCGGACGCCGCCATCGCTAGCATTGGAACTGATGCCAGCGGTCCGTTGCTGCTCTTACTACTAGAGCTGCAGACGGCGCTGTTACTCGCGCTATAGCTGGTCTGCGAAGAATCAATGTTTCTACAGGGAACCGACGATGATAGCTAATAATAAATAAACTTGCTCCTCACGTGTGTGTTTCTCAGACTCGCCCGGTGAGCTAGGTCGCCGCCAGTAGGTCTTAGGTAGCAAAGTCGATTAGAAAGAGAGGAAACAGGGCCTTTGGGAAGGAACAAGTAAGATCTAGGGAAAGCGGTAGGAGGAGTGAGTTTATAGCTAAGAACCACTATAAAGCGATTATATAATGTATTATAAATAAAAGCGAACACGGTCTCTATCTACATAGAATATATCAGTGTGCTAACATTTGTTGACGTAGAACCATCGACCCAGTTTTGTGCTTTCAGTGTCGTTTTTCATGAACACTCTACAAAGACAAGGTACAATAAACAGTGCCGTAAAAAATATCCAGCAATATCTGGTAATGTGTTTAATTGTGCAGGTTGCGTTTGCCTGTTTGCATCTATATCTTCTCGTGATTGGACGAGATCATTGGAAATTATCGTTCCTTATTAGAAATTCGAGGCCACGGCAAATCGAAACAATCGTTGCATACTTGCACGGAGCTCATTAAGCTCTCGCTGACTGACACGCTGAACCTTAGTGCGATACTTTATGGGCAAAGGATTATTAAGATTAGAAGTTATTACGCGATTGCGTAAAAATGCTATATAGAATTTTGTCGTCGACCATATGGAAACTTGGGGTTGCAAACCGATTGCAAAGTAAGTTAAAAAAACAGGCATGCTTAGACTTATATAATCAATAGACACTCTTTGGAGTACCATAAGACTGCTGATAAGTAAAAACAGCAATTAAAAAAATCCTCACACGAATTATACCATTCATTGACTTCGCTAGACTGGGCCTTGCAAGTAACGCTTGGAAGGTAACCCTCGAAGACTCTGTACAAGACTGAGCTCGTCATAATAGTATAAATATTATTATGATTATTAATATATATATATATATATATATATAAGTATAAATAAATAACTATTATTATTATAAGTAGTACAAGTATCGTCATGGCTCCTTGCACCACAAGATTTGTTTCATTATATGGAAGAGCTTTTACGTACAGAATCATTGATCATAAAAGCATATCACTTGCATACATGATTCAAATACCGTTTGCTCCCGTCACATCCAAAACTACACCATGTTGGAAACTGTCTGTCAATCTAAGTCGCTAGTTTCTTTCCTACACAAGCGATACAAATTCAGTACAATAACTATATAATCGAAGTTTTGCAGTAACTTATATACGTACTTGTTATGAACATTCTGAAAATCAAGAAAATCTAAATTATTCGAATAATTTACGTTCACATGGAAAAATATGGAATAGATATCAAATAGTTTTTTTGACCGTAGGTGAGACATACGCTAATGAAACCAACAAATGTGTATGCGTCAGTAAGTTCACCTTGCGGTTCAACTCATAACTTCTGATTTCGGATTTCGATTAAAAAAAAAACTAGCGGTACTGAAAAAAAATCGAATTTTTTCGAGCTCACTCTACTTGTCGGCAGTATTTTGTTGGAGGTGGCACAGTTTATGTCCCGCGCATGCGCAGTTGTAAATAATATTGGTGAATGGAAAATTATAGAATTATCACCGTCCGGTAGTTTATAGGACTAATATCTCTCGTTGATATACTACAGCGAGTCTGTAGAGAGCTGTTGTTTAGAGAAATCGAGCTCGTTGTCTTCCTAACTCGAGCAAATCAAATACGCCGTTGTGAGACAACCTGTAAATAAAAAAAGAATCAGGTTTTAGCAATACTGTCATTTGCTGAAGTCTACTCGAAGAACTGCACCGCCTTTTCAAGAATTGTGGCTTTGTAACGTGATATTGCTTTTAAGAAGGATATAAAAACCGTTTTATATTAGAATTTAATGCCTCAAGCCCCTGAAGAGCGATGAAGTAGAGCTGTGCAGGGCGTAAACACTCAGAAGGCATTGAAAAAAAAGAGGAGGCCCTCAGTCCCGTGCCAGCTAGGGCATCTGTCCGCGAGAGGCAGGGGTAAGGGAAGCCATGATTGCTTCGTCACCAATCGTGAAAGGTTCAGGCTGCTTTTCTTACACCTTTACTTACTGCCAACGTTATATACAACACCGCATCATTTTAATAGCGAACAAGTAGCCTTAGATTAGCGGAACTCTGGATACATCATGTTAGTAGATGATCACAATCTACAAAGGCTGATCTTGAAGAAAACTAACTGAGACAACCTTCTCTAAAAATTGCCCTTAAATTGTCATTTATACTTCTGTAAATGAAAAACACTCGTCTTTATTGAGTATCTTCACTTCTTATACGGTCGTTGCAGAGGTGGCTCCTGTACTCTCGGATACGTTCAGCGCCTCGGTGCGAAAACAGGGCGAACGGTTGTCCCTTCGCTGTGTCGCAACTGGCTCACCATTGCCTCAAGTTTCATGGCTACTGGATGGGCAGCCCGTAAGCGAATCGGGGAGTACTCAGCAGGGGGACTTTGTTCAACCCGATGGGTTTGCCGTAGTTTCTTTCGTGAACATCTCTGCCCTCCGCGTTACTGATGGTGGTGATTATTCGTGTAGAGCTTCAAATGATGTTGGCACAGTGGAGCACACGGCTAGGATTGGTACGTACCTAACACCGATGTCCTAGTAGAAGGTAACATAGCTATTGATTTGATCAATATAAACCGAAGATAGCTAACAGGAAACCGCTTGATAAACGGCCTTAAACAAGCACGGCCATTGCTGCCATAATTGATTTTGTTATTCGAGAACAAACTTACTGCCATTTGCATGAAGGTAATACAATAACAACGGCCTTTTATTTCAGACGTGGCAGGTCCTCCATTTATTCGAGCAATGCGTAACCTTACAGCCATAACGGGCTCCGACTTCCGCCTTCATTGTCCTGTGTCTGGGTACCCCATTGAAGCTGTGCACTTGGAAAAAGGTGCGTATAGTAAATAGAAAATTTTGTTAGCTTACCCAGTACAGTGTCCACTGTGAAGGTAATAATATTAAAGATAAAATAATGGGTTATTCATGTTTATGGTTATACTGAATACTTAAATGGGTAACTTCATTTAGTAGCACTAGCGAGGCATAAAAAACTTTTCCATGGGGTGTTGGTAAGCTAGGCTCGTAAAACTGACGCCCATCTGATTAGGTCTGTAATGGTCAAGGCACCTTTACCCGGAATGAAACAATGTCGCAAATAGGGTTGTCTACGTCATCAAATCCGAAATTTCCTGCATCAGCAGAACTCACTCGTCTTCACCAGGTTAGGTATTTTCACGTATAACGAACATCCTCATCCAGTCGCGATCGGCCCGATAGTCTGACGAAGTTCGTGATAGGAAGGAGAGTCAATGGTGAAGTTGCTTTCTGAATATTCAGTTATCCTGCAAAAATTTTGTTATCCTACATGGATAAAAAAAAATCGTAGAAAATTCTCCGATTTATTAGATTTTTTTTTTATTAAGTTTATCCTTGAGAGGGAGTAATTTTTTTGGGAGGAATGGTTTGTGATCGTCGGAGATTCAGGTAGCTAGCTACTCAGGAAATCGATGGTGGCATCACTCAACAATAGGGAAATTACCACTTTTCTGTTGCGTGAATTTGCTTATTCCACCATCAGAAAATATTCTGCTTTGGTTCAGTAGTGATAATACATTACACGTCATTGAATGATTACCAGCAAAACAGGCTGAGACCGATCAAAACGTTTGCAGCCAATTGCTACTATTCTTAGATTCCGATAAAGGAATACCCGTTCCTGATTTTAAGAATGGAGATTATTCGATTGGCTAGTTTATCGGGCCACGTTTTTTTAGGCAGGATACATCTAAATATTCACATTTTTAGTAGCGTAATCCCTTGAACAATTGTAAGAATTTGTATGAAGAAGAAGCCATTCCTGATTTTAGCTACCATTACTTGTTATACTCTAAGCGCAAATGTTCATAATAATGTTTTTTTTTTCTGGTATTACCACATGCACTATATGCCCCGCGTGGTATTTGATCGCAATATCTAAGAACATGCGAGCTTACCTCGAGGGGTGGCTAGATTTTACTGATAATGAGCATGTTTCAGTGAGCCGCTGTTGTTCGAAAGGAGCCGTTTGTAAATACGCGATATGCTTTCACTCTTCATTGAAGGCCAGTGAGACCCTATCTTAGTCCTAATCGATTATATGGAGAATTAAGTTTTACCTCAGTTGTGATGAGCCTTCTGAAGCTGTAAGGGGATTAACCTGAAACATTATCCTTTTTTTGCCTTACCGGAAAAACCCAAGCTTATAGGATACATCCGGCGGATACACGCATGAAGCATTGTTTTCACAGAGAGAAGCCAATGCGTACAGTGTAGAGTGTGGGCCAGATTATCCCTATGGCTAACGAGTAGGAAACTAGTATAACATAGCAGGATCTTCTAATGTGTTGACTAATAATTACGCGAAACAGATTTAGCAAATACCATTACTATCAGATCAGTGAGTACGTTTGGAGGGGCGGCTGATCGTCGTAACATCAAACGAAAAAGGCTTAGATACATTTATTTATAGTGTGAAACTATCTTTTCGGTATATACATCTATAGGTATGATTTCTTTACAATTACATACATTTCAGTAATGGTATACATATCATCTATGTATTAGGTTGGAATATAAACAATGGCATGAATAAATCATTTTCCAGCAGCTAACAAAAACGTAGCTCTGTATCAGAACTGTAGAAACAAATTATTTCGCTCGTACTCGCTGTTACTCTTTACATCGTGCTCCGGTGTGCTCACCAATTTATTTATTCGTTGTCGTCAACGATTTGTAATGGTTCGTAATCAGGTAGTAATCCATGACCTCGAAGTTTGGAGAGGATGATGGCTGCATATTGTGTTAGTGTGAATCTATGAGCGCCTGTTTATGGAACGCTTAAGTTTCTAACTCTTGAATCAACGCTCCGAACGCGTAAGACCTCTGAGGACAACTCTGTTCGCACTTGCATTTTTCGGCAAATTAAGATCGTTTACCCTCCGAAGTCTTCATCGACCTTATGACCCCCCCCCCACCCCCTCTTCTTATATGTATATATATACAGTATATAGAAAGGCGGGGCGTCCAATTTAAGAGTCTAACCTATGAATTAAGAAGACTATATTCAACCGAAATCATATATGGCAAAATAATTGTTCACTAGATGATGCTAGATGTGTCATACTTGATGGCAACCGTTCGTCCGGCGATATTTATTGGTGCAATTTTTTTTGTCTCTGACAAAAAATGCAATGGATTAAATGTTAGGCTAACAGCAGGCCAAAAATACCTTGAAGGCACTATTTTGAACTTGCCAGTATCGATTGACGCGCGGTTTCTATTGTGTTAGTTGCGGATTAAAGGCAAGTCCCCTCAAGTTATATGGCGGGTAGCTAGTATTCTCTTCTGCAAAACGGGTATTAAGTTCTACAGCAAAAAGCTGCAGGTTTTTTATAGCAAGACGCTTAATTTTATTGAGGATATTCCAGTTTGCCTAAAAAAAGTTTTGCTGCTCAGATTTTCCAATAGCGCAGATAACTAGTTTTTTAGTAGCCGCTTGAAACTGGCAATAACATAGACCATCGATGCACCTTCGAGATCGTTCTATAAAAAAAAAAAAAAACGCTGTTATCTGTTACCAGGAACTCCAAATGAGCATTACGACAAATAGCACCGTGAAATATTTATAGTATATATATATATGATTTGTTCGCTCTACACCTCGTTCTTATGTGGTGATGGTGACGGAAATACCTAGGATTTCGTGCATACTAGGGCAATGGGGCGCGCTACGCACGCACGTGTCTTAACATACGGTACAGTCTCTGTGCTATTTCGTAAATCCAAATCTCTAGCCATGCAATGACACCCGCTTCAGAGCCGGCTAAGGTTTACTTTAGCGAGGTTGCCCGATTATCCACAGCATTTTCGTACCGTCTTTGGAGCACCGCGCCTGTTCTGTGTGCTCAAGCTAAATCTCTTCTCTCTTGAGACGACCCGCATTCAGCCTTGCGGGTACGCAACCAATCGCCTCTCTAATTGCAGATTCCCCCGAGTGGGGCAGACGTTCGAATACACGCGTTTGGTTCGCTAGGTTTAAAACTTCCGCAATTTTCACATCAATTGACCACTATTTTGATTTGAAAAAATACGCCGGGTCGCTATGGAAGTGACAAGAGGGATATATTGGACACCCCAAGGCCGCCCACTTCCATTGCCGATCGGCATCAACAAGGGCCTTGCCCACCCAACACGAGTCCTTTGCTCAGTGCCACGCCAATGCACCGAACTCGGCTGCCCATAGCGCTAATATGCTTAGCTTGGAAACAACTCCGCAAACTACATCTTCTGCAAAAACCAGTTTACTATGCCTGTTGGGTGATTCTGCCAATGATTCGACTTCAGCTATACATCGGTGCATTCGGTACTCGCGTGCAAGCCTCACAAAGGCCGTGAACTCGGGTGGTGGCGCTAAGGTGATTGAATCGCCTTATCGGAGCGTACAAAGTCGTTACACAGGCACGATTGCTTCCACGTACGCCTTAAATTTAAACAGTAACCCGACGCGCTCAAATACAAAGCGTTTCTGTTGGATGAGCTCATACAGGCCCTCATCGTCTGTTCGGACCGGTGCACAATATTCTGTCCTGTAAGGTGACACTTCCCGTGGAAACCGTTTGAATAGATGAGCCTTCAACTCTTTCCAGGTCTGCGCGTTGCCTACAACGGATTCGAACTATTATTAGGCAGGACCTGGCACAACTTCATAAGCAAGCCCGGCGAAGCGCTTATACGGCCGGCCGCAGACACCTGCCGCTATCTCCAACGACCTACCCCATTACCATGCTTCGAGTAGTTAAGAAGTTGTAGATTAAGCTGCCTTCAAACTCTGCCAAACGCTTTACCAAGACTCTAAAGTCTCGCGGCTTGGCCAACCACTTTGGCATTCTCGAATTAAGTCTTCTCGCATAAATTCTGCTTCACTCTCTCATCGTTACCGCCAGTTTGAGTGACAGTGCACTATTACTAACGTAAACGCGATTCGTCCTACATCTCGATTTTATATTTACTTTGTAGGAACGAAGTAGATAAAGACTAGAACCATACATATTTTTTCTGTTATTCTAAACGTCATCCCACGCCGTTCATTAGCTATAGCGTTACCTAGACTAGAATGATTAACAGTGGCTAGAAGTTTTTTCGTCAAACCTATTGAAATTTGTTACATGTTAGCGTCCCTGTCGTCTTTGTCAAGTGCAGTTACAATGCAACTGCTAGTGGCTAGTATCGAAGTCTTAAGTGTGCACCGAATTTGTGGTTCGGGGTCTTGATCCAGTCTGTTACAGGTCGGCTCAGCATCGCTCACCATTATGTCAGCAAAATGTCGAAATTTCTAAAACGGCTTTTCGCAAAAATAAATGCATTGAGTTAACCTCCTCATATTGTTCACAATCACACCATTCCGTACTTTGCCGTGTTGAAACAAATCACACATACTAGTATACTTCGTTGCCTGCAGAGGCCGGTGACTCTGTATAATACTCTTCTGTTACGCGAGCAGAAGTAATGTTTGCGCACTAAACACCGCTTAGCAAGTCTTTTTCTTAATAGAAAATTGTCATGGCCTCCTGGAGGTGAGATAAATTTGACAAGACAAAGATGCTATTGTGTCCTATAACGCGGGACATTGAAACAAAACGTTGTGAGGCGCCCCACCGTTTGCCAACAGCGTATTTAATCATGGCCTATCGACGCCCTAACGATCCTTTAAGGCAACAAAAATATATGATTTATTCACTAATTAATATCATGAACACATCATTTATCGGAAGTGTTTCCTGAAAGATAAATTTCTATTCCTGCAGCACCTACACATACGGCATAATATAGTTGTCTTCACCCTTACGATTCTTCCGTTAAAAAATAGTGATGATAAATATATACTCCGCGTGGATAGGGTAATTAGGGCGCAAATTATATGGTCTGTGTATTTATTACGTATATTTAGAAGAGCTACGCAGCAGAATACGCTATCGGAAAGTAATATTGTACCGTCGGAAAAATGTTGGTCGGTTTAGAGTCAAGACTGATGAAAATGTCTATTTATATTTTAAAACAATATTACTATAGTAAATGTGCACCGTTCTGATTATCCTTCTAGTTACACCTATTGAAATCTAGGTAGAGCCATTAAGGAGTCCTGTAGGAACTAAGACGCATAATAATCCCATGCTGCAGGATCTGCGCTTGTATGAAAACTTTCCATCGAAGTTCTCTCAACTTTCGTTGTATAGCTAAAGATGTACATGATCTGACACTATTATAGCATTTCCGTTCACAATTTCCGAACGATTTTCTTTCATCGTCCGCTCTAATCTTGTCAGGTGATAACAGAAGAGGTCAGAACCAATCGTTTTTCTAGGAGGCAGAAACTTATAATGCACGATTCTTTCCCAGTTCCACCAAACACATAGCATCACTTTCTTTCGCCAGTTTAAGCTTTGCCACACATTGTGGGGTAGTTTTTTTTTTTTTTTTTTTTAATTTTTACCTCTGATCACTGTTTTATAAAGGGTTTGATCTTATTGCATTTTAATGATTAGTGCCACACTAACTTAACATGATGTTAATTAATGTGGCACCTAAACACCGAGATTTTTTGTGGTCAGCTTCCTTAGGATTATTTAGGATTGTTCGGTGGTACATGTTTAGTTCTTTGATGACATCAGGGGTATTCACGTATCAGTGCTTAATCTATTGTCGCGATAATTTCATCAGATTCTGCTTTTATCATAATAAAAGTACTAACTATAGCAATTTTTTTTTGCAGAAATTTCGCTTATTTTCAAGACGGTCTATCTTAGGCATCTAAATTCTCACAATTTTAACACAGTAACTATTCCCAAATCTTAGCTTTCGAGTAGTATTAACGCCGACCTAGCACAAATCGTATTATACGAGATATATGACTTCGAAGCCATCTAGCGAGCAAAGTTGCCAATATTTTTTCAACAGGTTAGCCTTTCCTGTAGGTTCCAACTAGGCATCTTCCTTAACCGTGTTTATTCAAAAGGTTGCCTATGGGCAAACGTTTCTTTGGTGATCCGATATGATATAAACATCAGCGGCAGCAGTAGCTACAGCGGATGCATCAATCAGCTTCTTCTGTGGGAAGTGAAGTATCACAATACTTCACGTGGATGTGACTGGTCCGAGAAAAAGCCATAGGTCATCCATAAGATCATCGCGTAAGATGTAAGAAGGTGCTGTTTATGGAGCATTTCCATGATTAATGCATCTCTCTACGTGGTCGGATTTTCACAGCTTACACGTTTCATATGTTTTTTTCATCTCCGAACTTAGGTCGTTTAGCTATCCGCCCTGCAAATTGATGCCACTGCTGCTGACTTTTTTTTTCCATAGGTTTTCACTACGAGAAAGAAGCTCACTTCCATGACTCATATGTCCCCGTAATAGGTTTTTCTTTCTCATTCCCCTCTCTATGCTTTCCTCTATGGTCCAGATTTTCTAATTATTCCATAATGTGCATTTACCATACGTCTGTAATGATACTGAGAAGATGGCCTACAAAATGGACAGAAATTCTTGGTGTCGTAAGGGTGTCCAGTTTGCAACGTAGATACAGATTCAACGCACCTCTATAAACGCATTGAATACTCTCCGTTTCATAGCCTTGCTAATAATACTCGTCTTACCCTTACACAATAAATAAAAGTAGGGCTAGCCTTAAATTAATCCGAAGCATCGGCCTATAATTTTACTTATTCTAATTTAGTTAGGACATTTAGTCATTTTAGACAATATTATAGTTAATGTTATAGTTAATTAAGCTGGATCTTACGAACATCGATAGTATTCCTATCATCGACAAGGATGCGAGCGAAAATTAGGCCAATGGTAGGGCTCAAATAAAAGCACTATCGGAGTTTGTTTTTAGACAAATTTCAAAAGGCCAAACGATGAACAAGAGTAAAATAGTATGCCTGAAACTTTTTACAACGGTATGTGTAGACATAGCTTCAGTCTAGGCATAATTTCGAAATTAATCCTTTTCTTTGTGATAATAACTCTCTAGCAAAGCCGCTTAGCATTCAAAAAGTCACTGCGTTCTTTTATAATACAATATCAGTATTTACTCTACGAGCGCTTTCGTATATCATTGCAATGATGTCACATTTTACCTGAGAGACATATATGTTTGCTTTTGACATGAGACTAATATTAATTTGATACGCAACCCGATCTTATGAACAAAATAAAATTGGGATCTTGACAAATCGTCGGACGATGATAGCTCAGTTGATTTGTTTTAGTATTAAACTCATTATCGAAAACTATGATTCGCTTGAGTAAATGCAGTTAAGGATTATAAATCCAATAGAATCCACCAAAGAAGGCTGAATTTTATGATAGGTAAAATGTTATTTATGATGGCCAAAATATAATTCGTCACAAACGAATGATATGTCGGACATCGTTCTACAAACAGAATGTTAACGCTAGGAAGTCTTATAATCAACACAAAAGAAAGGCTCTAACACGATTTAAAGAATAATGCGACCTTACTCGATAATTGGATAAAGTCTTATTACGGCTTGACTTTTCAATCTCGACATGACGTTACTTAGGACAGCAGTGTGTTGACACAGATTCGTATAATTTTTTAAAAATTTTATTTGGGTATAACAAATCCGGCAGAAACACGGTGGAGACAGAACGTAGCGTATATTAGGTTTGCCGTGTAACGCAAGATGTTTAAAACTTCAGGTTTGTCCCAGAATTAATAGAATTCAAATTTTTCTCGTTCGTTATTGGATTTCAACAGCACTGATAGCGGTTTTAATGACAGTCCTGATTAACGACTGGCCATGATTTCATGAAGTGGTCGAGAACGAGTTTCGAAAACGACCAACGAGCAGCTAAGAAGAAGATATGATGAGCGCTAAGAGAAAAAAAGAAAAGGGAAGTGATATAGAGTCAGTGGGCTAGCATAGATGGGCGGGAGCTGTGTTTGAGGGGCGTAAAAACAGACAATTTGGTGCAAGTAAAAAAAAAAAAGACTTAGATCACAGCAGACTTCTACTCGCACATAGCAGTCTCCGCTATTACTGCTACAGCTGTCGCTAGTAGTAATAATAGTAATGGTAATGCTGTTGTTGTTGCTAGTTCTGCACTTTCCGCTGTCGTCCGTCCGCCACCCCACGAACCACCTCTTCCTCGTCCTTTCACTCCTCCTGCTCAGCTACCGCTGCTGCCATACTCGCCTGTCTACCCTCCCTTCTTCTAGGATACTCAACTGCAGAACCGCCGCACGAAACCACGGAGCGCTAAGCCGACTCAGATCCCAGGCATCACAGCAGCTCGAGTAGTAACTGCGGCGCCAGTCAAGGCAAAGCGTTTGCTGGCTGGCTTCTCTTAACTGCCCCCCGTCCTCCTCGGTTATTTTCATTGACTCCTGCGCAGGCTAGTGCTACCGTTGCTGCAGTATAACTCTCTCTACTACTTTTCGAGTGTGCTTGTAATTTTCCCGCATACTCATTCAGTTGCTCGCTCGTTCTCAGTAAATCGTCCAATGCAGTCCTTCTACCACGTACGAAAAAGTAGGTAGAACTGCAGCTATGGATAGCCACACTTGAAGTGCTGTTGTACTGTTGCAGGTCAAGGCTGTCTACCTTAGCAACACAAGGAAAGGAGTCGTTCAGGCCCATGTTACTAGATATTGAATAAAAGGACCATTGTTGGAGAAATGCCAAGCTCCATACAGGTACGGCTAAATGATGCTTAACAAAAAAAAAAAAAAATGCACTGTTTTGCAACATGAGCCAGCTCTGCAACGAATAGCGTGCGGATCTTCTCATGAAAACATCGCCTATATGGCCATTTTCCACAGCTCGGTGTTTTAAACTGACTTGTTCAGTCCTTTTTCGTCCAGGAACAACCTGCGTTCCTACCGAAACGATGTCATCATTTTATTGTTATCCGCTTCTGACGATTGAAGATAGGGATCGTTCGGTCTTAGGCACAATACACATATCATAATAATGTACAAAAGCTGGCTAAATACATTTTTACAGCAGGCCTCGAGTAAATACGGTCTTTGAACCTGTGATGCTTACACAAGCACGGTCTAAGCGACAATATACATAGAGCTAGCATTACCACGCAGGTTCATTCAATAGATCGGGACCAACCTGGCCCGTGAAGGCCACCCTAGAGCGAACAGAATCATCTGTTTGTGGCAACACAGAGCGACATCATATTCATTTTCTGATAGATTCAACCGAAGATAGATAAGTCTTTACTTAAATGTGCCCTTTCTCCTCCTTTCTTTCGTGGAAACATCTGAGACGTGAAACGCTATAACTGGCGGCTGCATCGTTCGGCAATAGTTTATTTGTAATTATAAATAATAATAATTGTTGTTTAATAGACGACGTATTTACGCGTCGTCTTGGATGTGTTTCACGCTCTCAAAATTGACGCATCCGTAAGTTAACCTATCGTTGCGGCCCTGCATATTCAAAATCACGAAGTATCCGCTTGTTAATTATTCATACAATACTACTAATAAGTTGTTGGATTTTCCATCAAACGGATACTATGGAATCACGTGTAAGCTTGTGGAATGAACATTGTAAAGACAAGCAATAGCCTAGTAGAATTTGCAAAGCCTTTGCAAAACCTAATAATAGGTTCTGCTCGACTGACTTCCGCGAATGTTGATAGAAGCACTGTATATTACTATTACTGTATATTGGTATCGAGTATGATCATAATTTGGTAAAACCGAATTACTTTCGGGCCAGTACGACAGCACATTCCGGCGTTTTGTTGTGGTAAGCGGGCGAGCCAGTGACGACAGTGCATGAACGGTATGAACTGGGGTTTCCGTTTGCCCAGCCTTTGAGGGCTATGGGCATTCATCTTCGGAATATGTGCGGTTAGGTCTGGGTAAGTGGGATAAAGCCTAGCGGTACTTCAAAGCCATTTCTATTGCACTGCCTGGCATACCGGTGTAACGTATGAATATTTAGACAGCCGTCGCTGGCATTAGCTTACGCAGCACACGCGTTCGGGAAACAGAGCGAGAGGAGCCGGGGGGCGACATAAGGGAGGAAAAGCGGACGTTCACCACGAAAAGAACGAGAAATTAACGTGCACGTAGGCAACCGAACGAAGAACAGCAGAAGGTACTGCAAATAATAGAGCGAAACATAGCATCAAGCAAATGGCGACCCATCGTTACTATGGCTGCATAAACGCGTCTTCTGCGTTCTTTTGTATGGCGACGACGACGGCGGCACCGAATCTAAACGCAGCGTGTAACACAATGCATTTCAGAGATGTAGGCGGAAGAGTGTTAGAACACTCCTTTTTGGATTTGAATACTGTTCGCCTTGCAATGTTCATAATATGCCGCAGCAGGTAATAGTGTGATGAAGAAGGAACATAATATTTTGAGAGTTCGTAATACGGTAAAATAAGAGCGTGCTTGAGTCGATTAATTCTACTCAAATAAGAATGCCTATTTTACTCTCATTTATATTTTATCTAGATTTCTACGACCTCCAGTGGGGGTCCCAGGCTCATCGTAATCGTTCTGATAATTTCAGAGGGTCGCACTATTCGCGTGGGGAGTAGGCATCGGATGACCAAACCCGGTCAACTCCTCATACAGGACGTGAGGCGGGAGGATCAAGGTGTCTATAGATGCGTCGTTCAGGGAGCCCAAGGAGAAGTCTTTACAAGGGACGTCTACGTTCATGTCGTAGGTAAGTTTTAACAGACGCAACATATGAGTCTACAGTGGTATAAAACAGTACACAATATGTTTTTCACGAGCAACACCACCTTGAACGTAGGACGTCTGCCTAGCCAGGTCGATCCATTTACTAATTACGTTCTACGTTCACTCATCTTATGATAGCCAATAGTATTTTGGAAATTACAAAATCTAACTTAAAGCGAATTTAAAACCTCATTGTTTGTAGAAGCTTCGCTAACAGATGGTAGTGATTATGTGGCTGTAATTTCGCTGTTGTCTTCAGTCGTGGCTCCCCGAGTGCCCTGTTAGGCAGTGAAGATAGTGCATTATTGGCCTCATTCCGTCATTCCACTACGCTATTCCATACATCAAGTGGCTAAAGTAGATTTATATCCACTTTAGCCATTTGATGCTTTGTTTCCACTCTTCAATCATTAGTACTATCCTGGTTCAGGTAGTCGACTATCCTGTTCCAGTCGTCCCGGAGCGGAACAGGAAACCTATCCCCTTTGTCAATTATTATCCAGTGCTACCATTGAATCCAACCCATCATTGTGTTAGCGCTGAACCTGTACACCGCTGCGACTACTCCGTTATCTCAAGGTAAAGCTGACCTTTCAAAGTGCCCCGTAAATATCAAACCGTGTGAGCAACTTGATTTTTTTCGAAAATTCTTAATAATTTCCCGGAGAGGCATCAGACATGAAGAAATGCGAGAAGCTCAACGTCTGCATACGAAGAGTCTATGGGGACGTGTTGAAGTTTGTCAATATAATACAGATTGATCTTAGACATGTGGATTTCATTAGAGTATTCTTTGTTGGCCAATACTGCACACAAAATAGTCGGTACACACATAAATAGACAGAAACCCATATTCGTATAAAGGTATAGTATTATTGGTATAAATATTATGATTATTATCATTAGTAATGGATGCTGGACAGGATTTGTTTCCGTTTAAGCTATGCCCCTTGGCGTTTAGTCGTTCGATTGATGGATTGCCCTGTAATCAGGGCGTGCATTACAACAGCAACTGGTATATAATCAGTTAATTGCAATACAGCCATATAATTGATCTAATAGCAGAACATATAAGTTATCTGAGTAGTAAAACTTCCAGTGTTTAGTAGAAGTTCAGGCGAACTAAACCGTCTGTTATAATGTGATACATTTTACTTGGAAACAGGAACGCTGAGATCTTCTATAGCATAGGTACTTCGGCTTATACATGTAGGGAATGATATCGATTCTGCTGTTATATCAACAGTATGTTTCTATTAGTAATCACGAATAGTATGTTGAATGATATATAAAAGGTTACATCAGTTCCTTTGGAGTGAGAGTGTTCGATTTAGCCGTATTTTTTTGTATCAGCTTTCAACAAAAAAAAAATTATTATTCATCAGACTTTTTAAAAAAATTTAAAGTTGTGCGTAAAGGCTCGTATGGCTTACTGAAAGAAAAATGTGCTAGTTCAACACCTCAGATATGCTTTTCTGAAGCATTCTTAAGGGTAGGGGGGTCGACCCCACTTAAGCCCAGAAGTAGGAACTCCAAGAAAGCTCGAATCCTCGGAACAGCCGCACTGCCCCTCTCGCGTTCGTTCTTAGTGTAGTTTTCAGTTTTTACTTGATGTATGGGCATAAAAACGTTGACGGGCTCCAGTATGGCGGCCGTACAATGTATAGACGCAGAGTAAGGCCACATTATATGTATCACGATGAGTCAACTCCAAACCCTAAAAATCCTACCCAGTTGTATTTCTTCAGTTTCATTAGAGGTTACAATTCAGCTAATTGCTATTTGAGCACTGTCAGCGTAGCACTTATTAAGCGTTTTCAAATTCAAATGATAAGCCACTGTGCACAGGTTTTAGAACTGATATTTTGTCAAATGGGTCATTCGGAGATGGGTCAAAATTCCAAGTCCTTCGTCAATTTTCGACACGACCTACTGGCGACCTGATAATTGGCAGAATCGAAATCGTTGAAAGACAAATTATGATCAACAAAAAAGACAAAACACTGCTTTCACGAATAAAAATTTGGCGCGCATTCAGGTGGCTCGTAGTCTATCAAAACGCTTTGTAAAGATTCCGCTTACTTTAGCTGATCTATAGAGAAGGCTGCTATTAGGCCTCGCCTCCAAATGCTTCAATGTTTTTCGTAGGCTCATCCCGATTAGTGCATGAACGTTTAGCACGTTTTCGACAACGGACGCAATGTTTTTAATTGTATTGCACCTTTTAACTAAATATTAAAAATGCCAATTTAGTTCATAAACAACGACGCGCAGTAAGGAACTTCCCGCACGACGACAGACATTTTCTCGTATAGTTATTTAAAAAGGAATGCCAAGCTTAAGCTAGCTTAGATTCAATTCAATTGTTTCTCTTTCCTTCATTTCAGTTCCACCAAAATTGGCCCCATTCGCATTTCCGTCACGAATGCAAGCTGGTCATCGAGCTACAGTAACGTGCGCCATTGTTGAAGGGGATTCACCGATTATAATATCGTGGCAGAAGAATGGCAGGCCGCTCTTAAATCACAAGGGGATCCAGACGCTTCCTCTTTCTGATTTCGTCTCGACCCTGATGATCGACCACGTTGAGAGAACGCACTCTGGAAACTTCACTTGTATTGCTACAAACCGTGCTGCCGTCACCAACTATACGGCACCGCTCATAGTGCTCGGTAAGTTTCTTCAATGTCATCAGTTGCTCTCACTAGTAGCTTCTCACCTAATCGCTTGGCGCAGATTTAATTAGTTGATGATTTTTCGGTTACAATGCAGTTATCGTCAAGACAGAGACGGATGTTGTGCCGAAGCCGTGTTTCCAGTTTTAAAGGGTACAATGATGAGTAATTAATAAAACTCATCTATATACACCCACTTGTTTAGGGTCGTTAGGCCATTCTTATGACAACGCTTCTCCTGATTTTCCCTAACTATTACTATAATATTTAAAAATGAAGGCAAATTGATAGATGAATGGCCACCCCAGAGACGATAAGAAAACAAAAAACCCTGTGCAAAAACTTCATAATTAAAGAGTCTAACCTACAGTAGCATCAGCCTATGCAAAGCGTCGCGGACGGCATTCAATAGATTTGTGAAGCTATTCGAGTCAGCCAAGAAACGTTGCGATCACGCCAAATCATTGTCAAACTACGGAAAATAGTTGTCAACCAGGCATTGGCCCTTGTCCTGTTTTAGCAGCCCAAAGTGAAAAAGCACGTTTACGCTTTGGGTCACCAGGCCAACCGGAGCGTGTCTGATCTACTTGGGCAATAAACTATTGGCTTATTGAAAAAATAGATTAAATTTAGAAAAAAAAAAAAGGTCTACCAAGGCAGATATTTTCCTGCACTGTTTGAAACAGCTGAAATACTATAAGCAGTAATTATTGCACCCTGTATACTCTGCCAGTGTACAAAATATACCAATGAATCTCTGTGTCTCGTTATTTACCCAAATAAGGGTTCCTATTCTATTCTATTCTATACTGTTCGCGGGCCTACTGTGCCAGATAAGTTTAGAAATAGCCTATCATCAACAGAAGTATAGTTGTTACAATGCATACAAACCAAATTCAAATTTGGGAGCTACCTTGTCTTTGCAATGCTTACTAACAGAAAGTGTCGAAAAACATAATAAATAACAACAACCCACTAGTATATAATTTAGTTTGTTAGGTTTGTTTGTTAGGTTGTTCCTAATATTTTTAACACCAAACGTCAATGGAAGCCTTTCGACTATAATATCACAAAAAAAGTAGTCTATGCAAGTCTTAGGACCGCCAATCGTCTGCTTATTGAACAACGTTAATAGTCGTTTCTACGTGGCGCATTTCTGCTGTAATAATAATTGGCTCTATTTAGCTAAAAACTTTTTTTTGGGCTATTACGCTGATGGCCAACGAAGGCCTCCACAGCTGTTAACCCATTTATCCTCTTGTTAGCCTGGTCACTCAATTACAACGGCTCGGGAAGTTTCGATCATATCATAGACAAGAGTCGAGTAGCAGCCCAAGACTTTAACTCTACTTTTTAGGAAATAAATCTCAAACTCTTACTAGAATTGTTCTATTTATTTAATAAACGAATATGCTATTCTTGTCATCAACGATATAGTCGTGGGTCATTGAACGCTTAGTGTCAACTTCTCTCCAGTGGTAACCCCCAATCATTTACATAGCACGCCATCGACTATAATTAAACAACAGCAACTAAAAGTTTGTGTTTTTGTTTCTTCATTATTATATTACTACTTGTATATAATTGTTTTTTCGCAATAATCCAATTGAACTCTATAGGATCTCCGGCACGAAACGCTTCATAAACCTTGACTGGATGCAGCTATTTCACAAACGTATTAAAGTGATTGTTTGTGCGTGTCTGTGCTGTTATAAATAAACTCAGCGTGTTTTTTGTTCTTCGAACCTGCGGGATAGCATTGATAAGTGTGCTTACGACAACTCGTAGGACGTTTGAAAGTATTTCGATAACGCTACAAAGCGAAATCTATAAAGATGGCGTTTAAATTAGGATATTATAAGAATTTCCCTTTACCCTGATTGCTCGAAGAATACAATTTAAAAGAAATGCTTTATTTGATCGTTCTATTTATCATTGCGGCCACAGTTGTCTTCACTGAGCTCGCTTGGGTCCTGAATTGCTTCTGCATATTTTCTATTCCGTTCACTTTTTTGTCGATCATACCGAACATCGATGTGTGGATTCCTCAAAATTAAGTTTTTCAAACTTCACAAATATACGAACTAGCGCAAAGTTACTTTGGATAGCGCAAATGAAACATATCTATCTTCACTTAACCTGATGGAAATTGTCCTACTGCTAGCTTTAATGACTTCCCTGCTGATTTTTAAGAAACTTTAGGTGCGTACGTGACATGACTTGCATTGGAATCTGAAGTTACAGTAATGGTACAAACTTAAGGCGTTACTGTCCTGGATCTTAAGTCCTATTTACTGGAATATCATGAAATTTTTCGAAGATTATTAGGGTAGGTTTGCTTTATAAACCAATAAGACTCGTCAGGCCTGGTAAAACGGGCGAACTGCGACTATTTTCGATGGAGAAAAATACGTCTTCTAATAAAGCTTCGCGTCATTTCAGTGCTATGAAAAACTGAATTATATTGATAAAACCCAACCAAAAAGAGAGCATCGTAGAAAATCTCTGGATTGTTCAATTAATGCGTGAAGCTCACTAAAGTAATTCTGTGTAATGATTCCATATTTAATCGCACCTGTTGAAATGAAGAGTGTACGTGTGTTTATGTGTACATGTATACATATACGTATATGTACATTTGCGATCCTTTTTGAGAACTAGGGTAAATTATACGTCGAAAATAAATATGGTAATAAGATGGTTCATAGGGGGCGGAGTTTGTGTCATCCAAACAGCTTAACTCGTTGTCGTTGTTATTGTTGTAGCAGACGTACTGTTACATAGGATTATGCACGTACTGTGTATAGTTAATAACAGGTGGGGGATTTGATGTTCCCAAAAGGTTCGTATTTTTCGTAGTTATGCTCCTGCGATCGTGTGATTTGGGTGTTATGGTCATAGACGTGTGAAAGTACGCTTGCAATAATGAGTGGGCTCCGTCTCGCTCGCCATCTTGTTAGAAGCGAAGTTCATACATGCAGAAGAAGTTTCGTTATATGTTAGACTTATAACATTGATTCTAAGAAAAAAAAAAAAGACATTCTGAGAACTTTGCAAATAATATACTTATTTCCTTGCAGAATATCATGATGACCTATTCAAGTTTGTTAGTGTTAGCTCCAATGTTTCCTTTCAAGATAGGTCTGCTTTGCCTATGGGAGAAATTTTCGACTTCCTCTGCAATCTGACTCACGGACATTACCGGTTGCCCTTCTTATTATCGCCCGTTCGTTATTCTAATCCGGCCAATAAGTAATTATGCTATAGTAGAGATTTCGTTGCCACTATAGTCGTAGTAAACGCTGGAATGCATACAACACAAGCGTATCAACACAGATTACCCGCAAACGGACAAATCGCGTATCTTCCTGTAACAAACGTTATTAGCTGACGGTATATTTCTTTTCAGCACCCCCATCGTGGAGCATTAAACCAGAGGACAAAACGGTGATTGTAGGATCTGCTGTAAGATTTGATTGTCGGGCGGATGGTGAACCCCAACCAATTATTCGATGGAAAGTCGCTAAAGGTAACCCGGCCTACTTATATTCTAATTCGAAATAAATATCAGCTTGAAAATAGGGGTTTAGAAACTAGAAACGTATAGATATCTCAAGGGCGATAACTATGAACTCAAAATTAGTACTGGGCATTGGGGTAAAATAGCCATTTTCCTATTATATTATCCGAATAAACTTATGACTTGTAATTTTAGGATGACTATTCTCTCCCTAATGTTCAGTTTCAGTTCAGCGTATATCTGATATTTCTAATCGTCATCTACAGATACAAGCATGCTTTATGGATAACATAGATACGTTAATGGTGAACGAATGACTCTGTGTGTAAGTTATATTCCCCAGCGAATAACAGAATAACACTGATCCAAATGTTTTGCCCCTTCACTTATTGCCTACTATAATATGTGACGTCTATTTAGAATGCCCGTGAGTAACACAGGTGTCTTACACCTCTGTCCGACGTTGGGAAACGTGATGTTTCACCTGCCACAAATAATTTGATTAACCACTGTTGACGTGGTTCTGAGAGTCAATGCGACCAGGAAGAAAAAAGATATGGCAAGTTCTTGAAGGTTAATCATTGAAAAGAATCAACGAATCAATGTGCGACATGAAGCAATACTAAAGACACCGACTGTTCTGTTTGTAGACCTTTTATCGGTAAAGTTAGGAAATGCGTAAGGTAGCGTTATTAAAGCGACCTTAGCCAGTTCGATATCTGACGAGTGAGTTAGATAGCGATCTATAAAGACAAAATATGGAAGTTAACAACTGCTCGGAGAAATGGCTTTCATTGAAGTTTCAAAGCGCAAAGCGGACGTACCTCCCCTCTCTTAGAATGTTGTTTCAACTAGTACCCGATATACACTTGCAGGAACTCCGAAGAATCAGGTAAGTCAGAACGATACGTTTGTTCTAAAACGGTTGCTATAAACGCCGACGACGCATCTGATTTACCAAGAGCTATATTTGCTTTCGTAACACCTTATTATCGTTAAACAAAAGGCACCGCAGCACTAGGATAATTATTATAATACTACACACGACAAAAACAATCACCTAGTCAATCTACCCCACTAATGTCTATGGAATTAAAAAGGAGTGTTGAAATTCTTTAGAAAAACTTAGCATCATTCTGCAGGAACGATTATAAATATGACTATTCTATGAGCTTTACCGCAGTAGGTAGGAAGTAAAACACTTATTGTTATGAGAATGTTTGTTAGCTGTTTAGTTGGACGTAGGACCTTATTCAGTGTCATTGCCTTGATCGTATTTTTTTGCCATACTACGACGGTGTTTTCCTTCATTTCTTTTGTCCACCACCAAGCATAGCCTATTCTTCTATATAAAAACTAGGCTGAGATGTAGCTAAACGTCAATGACGGATGACCTCCGAGCCGCAGGGTTCCTTGGAGATTTCCCATCGTACGGAGAATGATTGCGAGAGAGTTCGGGGTTAACCTACAGTCAGAGAGAGTTAGCCCTCTCAAGTGTATCGCCGATCCGAAACCCCTTCACTTTCCCTGCTGGTGCCGTAAAAATAAAAAGTTAGTTGTGGTCATTGCAGAATCCAGAAACATGCCAGCCAGAATCACTGCTTCTGATCGACCCTTTTTACCAGACTAGCCACTATGCTATAAGCATGATACACCCAGTAAATACGCCCGAGATAAGAACTTCAGTAGGGACAATATTCTGCAGTGCATTCACACTAACACAAATTCTCCGCGGAATTAGAAAAGAGATATTTAAACCCACGCTGAGTTTGCATGTGGGCGCTAGCCATCTGTTTGTTCATAATTAAAAACTGAATCCACATCTAAAATGGTAGGTGTTTTTGGATTCAATGCCTAACTTTTGTCCCCTTTTCCTTGAAGTAACTTTTTTTTTAAAAATTAATAATAACTTTAATAATAATAATAATAATAATAATAAAAAGTAAATACATTTTACTTTGTAAAATTACACTAGAGTAGGTTGGAGGTAGAGGCAAGCGCATACTAATAAAATTCTAGTTTTTATTTAATTAATTGTCTCACAGACAAGACGGTACGTGTGTTTTTTGACGGGAGTGTTTGTTTTGAAAGAAACTAGCTCTGATCTTAGCGAAATCTATGAGTAAATGCCTTCCATTAGCAGTTGGTTTGGCCACGACAAAAAGAGCGACAAGTGATAATTATAGAATAAAGGTGTAACATTCTAGTAAATCCAGTACGGGGGTGCCTGCCATTTACGCAAATGGTTTACTGCTAATCATGTGTGGTATAGATGCGACATAGATTGAATGTCTAAAATATTTTTGTCGAACTCTATTCAAAATATGATATTTACGTTCTAATATCCTATCTATCTAATATAATATCGTATGTATAGATAACCGCATAGCTTCTTATAGATCATTTATTTTGAAGCCAAATCTATACCTGATCAATACGTCAGAACTGGCTGTGTTACGTCGGTTAAGCTAATATCGCTTCTTTAATCATCATCAGCTTCTCGGGCTTATTAATTTGTTTTCGTTTTTGGCTTCGCCTTCTTCTACATATTCATTTTTATTGGATTTCTGGGTGGTACGCAGGATAAAGAAAGAAACAGAGACGTTAATTTACCCCTGCTCTCAATTATATGTGTCTTTCAGCCTTGCACTCATTTTTATGTGGTAATCTGCTATTTTGCCCCCTCTCTTTCTCCATTCCCAGCTTATCGCCGTTTCCACCGTCATTTTCATCCGCGGCGGGTCTTTTCTTGCCGCGACCCCTTCTCTTACTTCTCCTTCTCCTGCTGCTTCGTTTTCCTTTTCTCATTTGACTCGACTATTGTCATTTCCTCACCTGATTGTTACGCTATCGGTGACCCGGGTACGCGTCCGTCCCATTTTCTGTTACCCACTCCCTCAGGGAATGAGGCTGCCAGCATGAGCACGCCAGCGTCGTCTGCTGCCACCGCTGCTACGAGAGTCTATTGTAATAGAGTATGCGAAAAAGCAAAGTTGAACGGGGTATAGAGTGTTCGGAGCGGATATTGAAACTTGCTGCCTGAGGGAACTCGCGATGACCTCAAAGACGGCGGCGAAGGCAGACGACTTCGTTCGAGGCGTGAGAGGATTGTGCCGGAGGGTAGTAGTACTACTTCCACCGGTTTCACTTCTGCCATTCCGCGCTCCCTTGATTGATACCAGATTGGACCCTACGATGAACAAAACGCTACGAATTCAAAGACGTACGAGCTTACGGACCTGAAACATCAAAGCCGGGGAAGGTTGGCAGCAAAGCCACAAATTAACTTTTGCTTATTGCTGAAGCTTGCCCGTTACTCAAAATGATTCTTTTCTAAATAAATGTTTGTTTCTGTTGTGTTCGTTAGCCATCGTTACTGTGCTTTGTTGAATCAGTGGACTGAGTATGGGGTACATGAAGAAGGCTTACGGTTCAGCTAAGCGCTTTGGTTCATCAAGCGAGCGAATACAGTCAGGTTGTTTTTGAAATGAAAGGAACTGGTCTTCTTTACCAAATCACTTCTGTGAATACGTGCTTATGCTTATGATCTATTAGGTTAATTTACGTGAGACAGATGGGATTTGTCAGACAGATCTAGGTAATAGAATGTACCTGCGCAGTGAGAAATCGCAATAAGGGTATACGAACGATGCCAGTGGGAGCATAGACGTATCGTAGAAATAGTACGGCTACGTTGTTTCGGTCGTAGTTGTTTCTAGAGAAATCTCTGGAAGCTCCGAAATACCTCAGGTCAGCAGAATGTCTCAATTTAGTTTAATTAGTTTTATCATACTATCATTACAGAAGTTATTACACGACCTATTAATTATCAGTAATTAACAGTTCAAATTCAAGTGAATTATTTTAAACGTTACATTAAACCATTTATTAAATAGCGTTTAAGTTTCAAAATAAGTACGAGTGAATGTCGTCTGTTGGAAGTGTATGTATTTAGTGCTCTGAGGCATCTAATCAATCGCTTCCCATCGGTAAACTTTTTTCATTTTGCCTCACCAGAATGAACCAGGGGGCATTGGCCATGTGAATTATTTTTGCTATAGCGGATAATGGTAGACTATCTGAAATCTATTTAGACATATGACAAAGTGTTTTCGAAAGAAAGTCGAGCGAAATTTTAGGTTAAGTAAAAACAGAAAGAGGCCATTGATTCGCCGTTGCATGGCATGCTAAAACATTTGATTGGGGCAGTCAGTCAGCATACCATCTAAAGCCATATGAAAAAGTGTTTGGTTTGCGGAAGCCATAAGACAGGACAATGGCCACCTTGTTGCTTTCTCCAAACGAAGGAAAAAATTTGGTAGTGTTAATGGCTCTTTGAAGTACAAGCTTAGACTTTTAGACTAGAGCTTTTAGACAAGCTTAGCCTATTCGAATGCGTATAACGATGGAAACGACCTGCTATTTTTATGGATGCTACATCGGTGATATTGTTGTGTCCGGCTTTGGCAAACAGTTATAAAGGACGTCCTTCCAAAAGAAGTAAATGTTGGTTTGCTCTATCATTTTAAGTAAACCTAATTGGCAATAAATAGAAATTTGGCAAAATTCTGGAGATACTTTTCTAGCGTGCTCCAAATTCTACGTAAATAAGAGCGCCAGCAGCTATAGGAATGATCCCTATATAATAAAGGATTAGCCGGCATATGAAGACATCTGTAACAGTAAATAGGGATTGCAACACTAAACAACGATACGACTAGCAATACTCTAGAGAAAACAATAGCCTCTATAAGTGTTAGGGACTAATGGCAGAGCCTCACTCTACATGTAACATATTAACGTCCGAATAGGAAAGTGACAGAAGTTAAGTATATGTGGACCACAATGACGACGTCAAACGGCGGCGAAGGCAACGAGGAAGCCAACGACGACGGCGGCGATCTAAAAGACGACGAAGAATAACTGGTATAAAAACGGAACAAGATCGGGATGAGGGACGGCTAACCGCAGCAAGAGCGGATGAGTTTGTTTTGGAAAAGTCACGGCTGGATGCACGCTGCGGTAGAATGAGACGCTCTTGCAGCAGTAACCGCGTCTGGACGATAGACACTATCGGGTAGCAGCGGCAGGCAAGGCAACGATCGGAGGACGAACGAGCGACGAACTAGCGAAAGGAGCCATTCGTCCTCCGCTTGACCGTTCCTCCGTCAGTCGGCCTGTTTCGCTGTCCACTGCTGCTGTAGGCTCGGCGCCCTTTGGCTCGACGTAATGCAGCTGCAGCTCGCACAGTAGGGAAACAGCATCAACTGCGAGAGACATCGATGTTTCTTCTATTACTGCTGGTTGACTGTCTAACTATGTAACGGTGATGGCGGCAGCCTCATAGATAGTAATATTAGCTGTGGTCATAGTAGAAGTAGTGCTACTGGCGCTAGGGTAACGAACAGTGACGCCACTGCTGATGTCTGGCCGTGACCACACTGATAGTGGATGGAACTGGTTGGGTCGCTATTGGTAGGTGGGCCTTCAGCCTGATGCCTCGCAAGTCATTCTACTTTAGCCTGGATCTTTCGAACCACTTTGAACTGCTGCTGCTGCTGCTGCAGTTGCTTTGAGCTATTACACAAAAGGGGAAAGGCGAAAAGAGGAAGGAGAAGAAGCAAAGCGGACTACAGGCGGATCCGTTGCAAGCTTTTCCTCGTCGTTCGTGCCTCCTCCCCCCTCCTTCCTTATTGTAGTTCCATATTATTTCCGCTTATCTCAGCACAGGAGTGAGGCCAAGGCGAAGTAGTAGAGGCATGACGACACAGGATAAGAAAGGAAGAGAATAAAGGAAACAGAAAAAAGAAGTACGAATTTACTTTTTCAAGACAGTCAGACGTACCCTTTGCACCCAGTATCTACACACATCCTAATGCGCGCGCACATCAATACATAAGGACGAAGCACACCAAAATACGCACCCATCCACACACAGGCTGTTATAGATACAATAGGAAGCAAAATGTCCAGTGATCACCGACCTAACCCGCACCTCGGAGGAACTGTCTTGCCAACAAGCTACTCAGTCAGCCAACCAGCAGACCAGTTTGGCACGCAGGCACATAGACAGGCCCTTCTTCTTCAGAATAAGCAGCAAGAAAGAAGAAACTGGCAGGAGTGCTAGTGAAAACGAAAGCGTTATATGAAAGAAAAAAGCGACAGATGATGAGAAAAATGGGATGGAAAAGTAGGACAGACGGAGAAAGATTGAAGAACAGACAACTATTGATTCTTCCCAACTATTTTATCGAACCGTATCACTGTAGCTTGAATGGCTCCTCCAGCTTTTTCGAGCGCTTGAAATTACGATAGTATCGAGTGGAAGCACACAGCAATCTGTGAAAAAAGAAAAAGCTAATTTAAAAGCGAAGTGCGTATGCCTTTTGTTATAGAATGCTCATAGAATTAGACTGCCGAATATATAAAGTTGATTTTTCTGCGTTAGGTACTAATCGCTCAGTAAACTTGCAACAACATTGATCAAAACTCCTACGACCAAGCCTAATGCTGGGGTCCAACAATACACCTGACAGTCATCCACAGATCGGACTCCAGCATCAGTTTTGGTCGTTTAAAATTTGACGAAACACACAGCTTTTGATGTAAACTTCTCCCTTCGGCGATCGTATGTTATATAACCGTATATGTGAGTGTGTTCGTGCATCATCTAGAGTCGTTGTCTCAAGCAATCTCGTTAAAACGAAGCTTTAAAATGGCGTGTAAATATATTTCATTTGGCAACGCTCAACTACCTATATAACGAAAGCCCATTTCGATGGGTCTGGGTAGGAGTGTCTTTATCATCTACCGCAGGGAACGGCTGTGGGCGGGTGCATAAAGAAGTGTAGACAAATAGTTCTAAATAACGATCTACACTAGTAAATACATTAACGTATTCAAACGAATCCTTCGTTTTAATAGACATTTCCAAACAATCATATAACGTACGATTATACAAGATAGAGCAAGCATGATAAGTTGACGGTCATTTTCCTAATAGATTTCAGAGCGTTTGTTATTGACCCTCTCGTATGGCGATAACTGTTCTGGCGTATTTATGTTGGTAGTGTTCGTTCCTACTTTTACATCCAGCCCTACAATATTTTTAGCTAAAAACAAAGATAACGATCACAGTTTTCACGATAGAATTTAAGCTAACGATTACTCAATGTAGAAAAAGGTAAGTTTCATTCAATTACACACAAAACGTTTATGAAAGACGGTGTCTTTTCTTATCAGATGCAGGGTTTTGAGGATTTCCTTCCGCGTTCTTGTTATCAGGCTGGAGCCCGAATATTCATGCGCCGGTGTGTGCATCAGTATACAAATGCCAATTTCCATTCGATTTGTCTCTTTATTCGCAGTAGGCGTGTGGTTGATCCTTCCGCTTAGTATCGGCATGCTGACAAGCTTTCAGTGCATTTGTCGTGCACTATTAACTCGCCAGGGAGGCATAAAAAGAAGCTGTTGGTGGCGGAACAAAAGCAACCCGTCTTCTTACCGTCGTCGATAGAAAACAAAGATACAGATATATATATATATATATATATAGCAGTATATGTTTGAATCTGGCAGTAGTGAATTGTGTCGGCAGCAGAAAGATATTGGCGCGGAGGACGCGGTAACGTGAATAGTGGAAGCGCTGCCTTCGTCCTTTGCGGCTGACTTCTGCTTGCTTTCTGTACTCCTGCCGCTAGTGCTTCCATATACTGAAGTAGGCATCCAGCCAGCCAGTAGCCAAATTGCTACTGGCTTCAATACGCTAATAGGTAAGAGGGAGCCACCAGTGAGGTCGCTCTTGACGTTTGCTCCGAGGTTTTTGTTAGCCGAGACAGTTTCAGAGGTGAAGGCATTGAAAACATAGTAAAAAACAGGAAATCAATCGTCGACAAAAGTAAGCGAGATCCAACAGAGTCGTTCGTTGTAACAGTTCAGTGCCGACAGAATACAGTAAGAAGTCGCGTAGCAAAAAGGAGGAAATAGACGAAAAAGACGAAGTAGGAAAGCACGAAGAAGTGGCTCCATCTTCATCTTATTTTCCCCTTTCCCATGCGGGACCTACTTCAGTGGCCTCGCGTATCACATAAGTAAAGTCTCGACTTGCTTCGAAGCTACTTGGTCAGACGACGTCCTCATGAATTTCAATGTGCCGTCGCGAAAGTTCAACGGTTTGTAGTGTGCAAGCCCTTCACAGACGTTCCTTAGTAGCTGGACTATTGATTTTAGCGAAGGCACCGTAAAGACTCTGGGGCAATTTACCGTTACCACCAACAAGTTTTCATGCCTGGCATGATTTTCGCCTAAGTACGCGTAGTGCTGATTGTCTGCAAGCAAAAAATATTCAAGTTAGTTAGGCCGTTTGCTAAATTGCTAAAAATAGAACGGGTAACGGAAGCATTTAAAAGGACAAGCGATGGTACTAGCGGATATAGACCCTAATCACAGAATTAACATTTAGCCTAGACTTGAGGGTTTTCAATGCTACACGCTGGTTATTATGGAATCAATTGAAAGATCTCCATGCAATTATTGAAGTATACAAATGAAACTTTCAGCAGGTAACATTGTGAAAACTTGACACGTGACAGATCATTATACTTCTACCGTAATTATGCATTTCACAGAAAGATATCTCAAAAACAATTCGGAATACTATTACTTGTTTCCATAAAATTGACCTTGCAGCACCTCGATAATATCATTTGTATGGCATCACTTCAGTATGCCGTCTATCCTTGAGCCGGAAGTTTTTCGGGGTAAATTCGACCTGAATGATACCTAATCCCGGACGACAAACCTGTTGGAATCAAAGCTATTAATCCCAAATTGTCTGCTTCTCAAAAATGACTTTACTATGATCCTGAACCAGATGTACGTATGAGCATATTTATGATAAGAAATCAGAGCAATTGTAAGCGATGAAAATGCTCGCTGATTTGTCTATGTAATTATTGATATAAAAATAATTTATTTCTATGGTAACTGGACGAAGTGTATTAAAAAATTTGCTCGAAAATCTTAAACAACGTGTGGAAAGGGATAAATTTTCACGTTTAAAACTCGTAGAGCTTGGAAGCTTCGACTGATTTCTTTAGTTTATGGGGGCTAAATCGGCGTCTTGTTAAGCCCTTGAAGTCTCCGTTGCTAAAATGACCCCACGCGTAAATATTGATAATTGCTCAATCATTTATAATAATCTATTACTAGATTTATTCATAACAATTTATTATAGATTATTGTATCTAATGATTCAAAAATCAGACTAAAAGTAGGCTTGATGTAGGTTCGATACGTTTCGTGGTATTTCTGGACCATGGTACGATATCCCGGTACAGTCTGGGATCAAATGTATTAGGATCGTATGCTCACCTAGAAGAAGGCTGGTGACAAACTTTTAAAAAGAAATGGACAGGCGTAATATGATTACTGTTTAAACTAAGGAGCTGATAAGACCCTCAGGGGTAGCCTGCGGTTTCACACAGATCTTTGCAGATGGCGGATGCCTCCAAAAATACCTTTACAGAACAGAAAAGCCACAAGCGACTTGCGTGCAGTATGAAACGCTAGTATATGCAACGATGTGACACATACACGAGAGGGCGGCACGCTCTTAGAAGTGAAAACGGTGCAAGTTGAGACAAAACTGGGGAACGCACATCTAGGGCCGACCCGACCCGACCCGACCCGACCCAATGTTACATAGGTATATGGTCTAAGATGAAATAAACTGGATGGCAATCCCCAAATATTTCACTAACATAATGAAACTGGTAAAAAAAAAAAACAGTGGAAAAAATGGAAACAGAAAACGTAACGTCTCCCAACTATACGTTGAACTATCTAGTATAAAAATAAGACCTTGCCCAGAACATAGAATGATATGAATGTAACTACATACTTTATCTAGAAACTTGTGGCCATACTAGTGGGCATACTAATAGCGTAAATATTTAAAAATGGGGCCTGATGTCTGTGCGCTAGATTGGTGATTATGATTTGGCTATATTCCGGGAGTCACATGTACCTTTAGCGCACTCTATGACGAGTAAAAGGAACCTAATCAAGTGTAATCGTGTCTGGTGGGGAATTGATGACTATTTATCGCAATATCGTTTTAAAAATGTATAATGCGACTACATAGTGCCAAGATATAATTACCCGGTACTTATTGGTTCCTATTGCTTTTATCTCACAGGCGATGACTTTCATCCAATCGTATCTTCACCACGGATCCACGTTCTTGAAAATGGTTCTCTGACTATACTATCTGTGGAACGGGCCGATCAGGGACAATACGTGTGCGAAGCTAGCAATGGGGTTGGTACCTCCGCTACCACAGCGCTTGCTCTGGCTGTCAAAGGTATGCTCGAATCGTTGTTCTTCAGCCTCAATAAAATTTTTCTTCTGGATCTTTATTTCGCGCCTTCTGAATGAATAGAAATCTCTAATTGATCAGTTCTCCTAATCTGGCAGGGAATAGTAGATCACCGATACGATGCTTACTGAACTCTTATTCTCGGGAGGAGAATTAGCGCGTTAGGCTTGATTTCCAACTGGGGCTCAGATTTTTTTCGTCAGAGTCTAGATTCTTAATACTAACCAGTGTAAGTATGATCATCTTTCCTACTCATATTCGTTTCTAAATGCGCCCTGTCGTGCCATATGCCCATTATCGCTGAGAAGCTTCAGTCCTTTTAGCAAATCCACAGAGCCTCAATTATTTTCTCCATGCGTGGCCCACTTTATCTAGTTTGGTCTTTTTAATTCAAAATATCTATATGTTCCCTAATCCCGTTCTGATGGAAATATCAGCACGTGATTAGATAAACAAGGCGCCTTCGGCCGAATGAAGTGATAGCTATGGCTGTAGGATATGATTGTTCATACTGGGTGTTTGTATTAGGCGCTTCGAACCACAATACGATAATGTTGCTCCAACTACTTTACGAAAAATTTCAGGAAATAATTTTTGTGGTCTAGCTTGAAAAGTTCGAATTGTTACGCCACGTAAGACAGACAAACAATTGCAACACAAAAACATTTCTATGTCGTTAGATTGAAAGATGTATTTCTTGTAAACCGTTAGGATCAAATATGGTATAGATGTTGTTGAATAGAAAAATTAAAAACTCATAGATCGTGCGTGAGCGTTTGCTCCTCAAAGATGCATTGTGTCTCGTCGTTAGCTTTTGAAGTTTTCCTCTGCGACATACATTAGAAATTTATTCTAAGCCACATAATCTGGTCTCAGTTCAGCAACAGAGCTATTTGCATGTAGTTTATTCTCAGCATCGGTTAGGTATCCGTTTTTATAAAAGATGTTAGTAAGATTTGTCCCGTATTCTGGGATAGCCAGCAGCATCTACGAAACAGGCTGAACAGAATACCCGATCGAATCAATCGTGAACATTACTACCTGATTTAATGATGCCAATAAATTAAAACGTATAGCTCTTTGGCCAGGATAAAAAGACTCGTATCATAATTTATTGACAGAACGCTTAAGATCAACGACGACGAGACTTTTGAGTGATTTGAATGTCACACTGTCAACGAGCCTTAGCTGTTGTTGTTCCGTTGGTGACAGTGACTGTAGTTGTCGTTGATTTCGGCATTATTGTCCTCTTCCTGCGTATCTTCGTATCCTCTTCGGTCGAACCGTGTGAGGGTCGTTTTACCGTGCTCTTTGAAGTCTTCTGTTCGTTGTTGTTGTCATCGCCGTCCTCATTGACGTTAGCGCTGCCGTCGTTCACTCGAGCGACTGCGACTGCGACTGCGAGTCGATTTTCTGCCCGTCGGATGATCTGTGCGGTTGCTGCTATTTCCTTACGTTTCCTCTTCCCAAAACGCAGTCAGCTTTTCCCACACCCCACCCTTCCACCGGGGCCATCCTCCCGCGCACACGGATGGTTGGACTCATCGTACGGCCGGTGCGGTGCGGCAAGCGACTTCCTCAGCCGAAACCTTCACAGCGGCCCTACTTGTCATGGGCCACAGCGGGCGGTTGAAAGGCAAGGCAAGGCAAGGCAAAGCAAGGGAAGCTGAAGTAAAGGGACCTTGAATGAGAACAAGGAAAAGACGGGTGTTGGCATTGGTGGTAGGCAGATTCCCCTTCCAACGCCCTCTACCCGACCCGAACTACTTCATTCGGTTCAATTCCATCCTCCTTCGCTACTGCTGCTGTAAAGTCGCTATCTTCGTCTGCCCGTAGTTGTAGAATTGGATAAACGAGCGTACCATATATGTACTACTTCTACTTGTACTATATATAAATATATACTACTACTACTACAAATGCTGACCAGGGCTGTCGGCCGTGTCAGAGCTTAATAGACCTCTATTCTCTGGACAGCCGGTAGAAGTCCAAAAACTTTAGCTGTTCATCACTCGATATGAACCATTAACGAAATCGATTTGAGAAAAAACAAAACCCTGTTATAAGTCGATAAGTAATACCCACTCAAGACAAATGAAAATTAACTTGAAAGACCCTTATTACTTATCTTACTTTTTACATTTCACTAATTTTTATCCATTGTATCAAAATCATAGGCGGTCCCTTGCATGTCCTTTGGAAGAAAGGGCTAAACTCTTCTATTTATTCTATATAATTACATTAGGAGCATCCATTTATGTTCGAAAAACGCGCTTAGAGATGTAGATTCTGTAAAAAAAAAAAAAAGTATATGTAATACGATCACGCTGAAGTTTCAAAAGCTAGCTATATCAAATGAAGTTTCCCTATGCGTGTATAATTCATTTTGAAGCTTTCTATAACTTCGAAATTAATTATTTATGAGTTTTAAATGTTTACATGACTAACACTGATAAATTTAGTAGTTAACGATATTTCGAAAACAACTGCTATTACAATCATGACAGAATCTTCTCCATCTGCCCAAAATTGAAACCCAAACCACAAAGCAAAAAGTTAATCTTTGTAAAATGATTGCGCCATTTTATATGAATAGTTATTGAATATTTCCTGTTACCCAAGACGGCTAATGGCAATACAGCCATTACGCAATGATGATCTCCAGCCCGCTGCTACGCAAACGTATACAGATGCCCCGCCGCGAGCCCAATTGATAGCAGTTTTTTTTTATCTAGAGGGATCTGTCGCACCTCAAAAGCTCCCCTGGTTACAAATGCCCGAGTGGCTTGCTTCCCATGTAGGACAGCTTAAAACTTTTCAGCATCAAGAGCGCGTCCATCTCGGCAAATTTTCGCTGGGTCGAAGCTATTTCGTAGGCTATTGTTGATATATTAATACATTTGCATTTATTCCACTTAAGGTAATTTAAAGTACATCTATGTAAAACGCACCTTGAATTAAGGTGTGCTACCCCCTCTATGAAGGCCATTTTTCTTTGGAAAAACTGTTGTTTTTTCATTACCGAATATGCATCGATCGTGACCTACATACTCAATGAAGCAAAAAACATACATTCGTGACAGAAGAGAGAATCCGCATTGGACGCAAATATGTTTGTTAGACATTTTCGTTCGCTGTAATTGATTAACAATGCTAACAATGAATAAAAACGTAAAAATTAGGCCTATCTGACCTATTAATGCTTAGGCAGTAAATTTACCTTAATAATATTACGTTTACTAGCTTAGCTACAATAATATATAAGTGTAGCTATTTGTCTAACAGAGAGCTTGGCTATTTGTAGCTAAACCTAGGGTTTCGGGTGTACCATCCGTTGTGAAACTTAAAAAGGACTCGCAAGCACAGATCCAGTGCGAAGCAATAGGAGACTCGCCACTGGAGCTTATCTGGAGCTTTAATGGAACTCTAATACGTCCAGAGCATGATGTTAGGTAAGTTGTGGGCTTTAAGAATTTGAAAATTATATTTGTCTATCTATGCATAATTTCTGTTTTTCTAGGTAGATTACGTCTCATTATGCACTGACTGCATTGACAGACATGTCAAAAAGGGTGCTTTTGTTTCCTTACTTATGAATTTGCTAAATAATCTAACTTTCTTTTTCTAATCCAAGGTTTTTCATATAAAATAATATCGGGTAAGTCTAACTTTTTTGTAATATTTACTTGTGTAATTAAACCACTAAAACGTTTTGCGACATACACGCAAAGACAGGGTTTGTTTTCGGCTTTGTTAGTAGACAGTGCCCTTTTTTTTTTTTTTGCTAACCTACATGTAAAAACAGTGTTTTTTAGTGACAATTTATTTAAATAATCCATATGATGCTGTCTCATATCATGTAGAAAATTCAGATCGACATCAGCACAAAACACTTTATTAATAAACCCTGACCCCTTGCGTGCCTATATAATAAATTAGCTTTTTGCTATCGTCTAAGGTACCGAAAAAATAAGAACCCTTAATTCAAATTTCTATGGGGAAAGATCTGGGCACTCAAAGAGCATGGCATGAGGAAGGCACCCAGCTACAGTTCAATGGGAAAAGAATACCTGCATTAATCTTTAGCACAAATGCTGTTGTGCACGCCCCATTTAATATGATGGGTGGAGCGGACCTTGTAGAAGGAATCGACGAGTGGAGGATCGTTGTGTAGTTCCTTTCTTGAAAACTGCGTCGTACATACATTTTGAAAAAATCTGTTTGGGAACTTTGTAATTAACGTTGTTAATAAAGTTTTGTTAATTAGTATTATTTGTATTAAACTATATGTAGGAGCTATATGTGGAATTGGCCAGCACTATTACTGAGTAACAGTGGCTACCCTAAAAATATAGATACGTGTCCTCCGAAGATACCACTACTGAATTTAAATGGTAAAATAAGAAACGAGTAAATAACAGAACTCGTGCGAGATGCAAGATTAATAACGAAGTGTTTTTTTAAGCATCGGAGTAAACTGTGTTTTACTACAATAGAAAGTATTTTAGTTCTGTTATCTAACCAACTAGAACATTTGGATGCAATAACATATCGTACGGGTCTCAGATTAAGTTTTCGTATGTATATATATATATTTCGTATATTAACTCGTATACATGACTCCTTCCACTTCCTCCAGCTATTCGATACGTTAATCAAATTGATAATAGAAAGCATTATCCACTAGTATCTGTTTTGAGCTGACAAAAACCAACATTACGTGCAACGGAACCCTTTTGTCGTGCAATAGACGATACGGCACTTAAAGAAGATGATTAATCTTGTTTAAATTTAAGTATTTCAAAATCATCATACATCTGGCGTGCAACCATGTAAACATTGGTCTCCTTCTGTAAAAGATAAAGAAAAGGTGCACCTTAGTATTGCTTGGGAATATATCCTGCTTGTCATTGAGTCAATGTAAGAAAACAATAAGCCTTTAAAAATGTGTCATCGTATAGAATATTCCCTATTTATCGATTATCGACCGTTGCAGAGCTTTGAGTAATGCTGAAACTGAGGGAAATCGCATGATTTCCAAGCGGTTCCTGTTCCAGCAAAAAAAAAAAAAAATTTAACTATTTTCTTTATGAAAATTGTATTAAAGGGCAATATTTTTGACACATTAAATGTTAACCCGATTTCAATATCCTGTTCCTGTTTCACCTTCTTAAATCTCTAAGCACGATTCGACATCATCATAAGTACATTTGACGAATGGATACAAATAACAGGTTCATAACCCAGCTATAAATTTTATAAGCACACAGTATAATATCACTTCCTTAAATTTATAAGAAAAAAACTCGAGTCTCCTTGTATAGATACATTTATCGTTAGACCGATGTTCAAAGGGTCATTTTCGACGCGTTATAAATAACGAAATTACAAACTCATAATGTATTTATCATGAAAAATGATTTGGTCGGGCTCTGCCAATTAAGCTCTACCACGCGTTATATGGCGTCACTGTCTGCAGCAAGATAATAAAGAGTATACAAAAAGCTTTATAATCGATCACAAGAGGTTTCTGTAGCCTTTGTTTATCACAGCCCCGCGTAGCTCGCGTCCTTCTGAAATCATTTGCTTTCAGTAACGACCTGCGTACTATTACAGGGAGAGAAAAAAGATCATAAAACGTCGTAAATAACAGGTCTACAGATAGAAACAGCAGGCAGATCACCGGTTCTGCATTCGCTCGTCGTTTTTCTTTTCCCATTCGTTCAAACAGAAGGCAGGCCTTTTTGTCGTTTCTATTTATTATGGCGGGCGGTTCGCTATGCTTAAGATACATGCAAGGCAAGACGCCTGCCAGGGCGCAGATGGGATACTCTCTTCGCGTTTGCAATAGTTTGCTAATAGTATGTAACATTTTCAAAATCACGATTTTTTCGGTATCCAGAAATAGAAACAATAACATTTGCAAAGCGCTATCAAAAGGCTATCACCAGTATCTACGTGAACGTCGCCAATTGACTAGCAGCAGTATTTATGTGGAAAGGTACGGAAGTTTGTCTTTGTTTTTTGTGTTTGTGACTGCGGTTTCACATATATAAAACGTACACTACACTGAACTACGTGCTTGGGAAACAAATGTTCTTTCTTTGTTTGTTTAGATTTTTTCTTAAATGAACGATTGACAACTTGGAATGTATCGTGCACATAAATAGCGAAGAGTCGTCGTCGTCGTCGTCTCTTAAATGCGTAAGTACAAACGTCAGTTAAATAACAAATTGTCTTGGAAAATCCATGTATCTATCATGACTATCCGTTTCGGGCCGTTCCATCACAAGCCGTCATTTTCGAGCTCTGTTTTATTCCATATAGGGAAATAGGCGACGTATTTAATTCGAAAGGCTGGGCTGAAATTCAGTTAGAGTTCTGCCTTCTAAGCAGAAGTCAAGCTTTGTCATTATAAAATTATACAGTAAACACTTGTAGAATAACCCAGAAAGAGCTTTTGCTAGAGAGTGCGCACTCTTTGAAAGGACCTGGCGTTTGGCTCCACTACGAGGACCGTCTCGTCGGAACGGCCTAATGTCGGGTTTTTAGCCTATTTGGAACCACAATAACCATAGCTGGCACACCTGTGCTAGAAGGATAAGTTAATTGCGGCTAAGTTTCTATATATATCATGCTGTGATCTTTTAAATGCTAAATATACTACTCTTCCTGATTTTGTTGGTGACGAGTTTAAGAATGATATGACCTGTTGAAATTTATACAGTTCAATATAGTGTATTCTTGTCAACTCTTAATGCAGCTTAGTTGCATATCCAATGTATGGAACTGAGGAAGTCAAGGGTTTCGTCACGATGCTTATTATAAATGAAGCTGCAGTTCCTAAAGAAGGTGGCTGAACACATGAAGAAAATGAATGGTTTTTTCGGGTCACTGAAAAATATATCAGTAGTCGATTGAACTTATGACATGGTCATAGTTTTTGTTGTGGATTATTTCCAAGCTCAGGAAATAGTTATTTACAATAATATCTACCTCTAAGTATGGGATGCTGACAGACGCATGTGCCTTAGATTATAATTTCCTCATACTGTTCGGTCGTAATTAGAAGCTGATGTCGATGCTCCACAGCCGTTGGAATATACTCACCAACCTAGAGCGTCTTTTTTAGATTTTGTTCGTATTGCCTGTAAGTCCCTTAACGTAATTAGTATTGTATGTTAAACGCTAATGAATATACGCTGATTCCTACTAATTAGTTCTTTTCAATTTCGAGCACTATCAATATAGATACGCATCGAATTTTTAACCTTTGAAAAGCATATATTGATTAACTTACTGAGGTATAATTTTGGAATTTGAGCAAGTTAGGGTACTATATACCATAATCAATTTTATAGATAATTGTGTTTTGCTTAACTTAGATCATTAAAGTAGAGTTTCTAAATTATTTCACTGGCCGTATAGGCGGATTTCGTACAGCGTCGAGTTAATACGCTGTCGGGAGTTTTCGACATAGGGCCGTAGGGGTTTAAGCAAAAAAGTAACAAAAGCATGTATCTTAAAGGCATTCGCATCTACCTAGTTTCTTAGTATTCTAAGAATAGTACTGATTTTATAGGGACATGCTGCTTGTAGGGGGGAATCGGTGCCAGTTGTAGAGTGCATTTAGATAATTACGAGCGAACAGTGAAGGAGATTTGCATTCGGTTGCAGCCCGTAGGAGACCCAAATGACCTCTAAATAAAAGATTTAGAGGCCCGAATCCCATCTTAGGAAAGTCAGCTTATAGCCTAACCAGCAATGATGCTGGCTAGGCTATAAGACACTGCACGACCTTAGCAGACCTCCTAATTCGGAATTATATAAACTGGCTAATTATATCATTAACATTGAATGCGTGAAGCCCTGATATTCGCTAGTGATGACTGTTTCATAGTTGTGCCAACTATGACCTGGTGGTGTTTACGGGTAGATCTAGCAATGCTTAACTTGTTCCTTGACGCGGACACAAGTATTAGAAAAGTTTCGAATAGCTATTTTTGATTTGCGTTCAAAGTTATTTTTTACACAAATACGTTTTAATCCGATCCTCTGTCTAGTTACTACGGCGTTTGAAACGGCAACTACATTTAGAAGGACTCACGTCTGTACGTGTACTTTATGACGAGTAGATCCTCGTCCGACTTTTCTGTCGTCAACATATTCGTGGATGTAACCATTACGAACAGGGACGTCCTCTCCTTAGAATAAAAGTAATTGTTCATGAAAAAATCCAATTGCATCGATTAAGGCAGTTGCTGTCAGCTTTGAAACCTACATCGTTCCTAAGTCAGAATCAGAATTTTATGGGTAATTGCAATAGAGTAAAATGAGATTTCTACCGCGTGCTATGACGTATAGAGAAACGGCGACTAATCCGTGTGCACGGTTGAGTTGAGTAATAGAAGGAGTCTACGGTAACAGCGTTACTGATGAGCTTTTTACGCTAGTAAGTGTTTCCTCTGCCAATGGAACCTTTAAGCTCTTATTTTCGTTTTGAATCGCTAAGTTTGACCCCTTTGGAAAGCGCCTCTTGACCTACCGTGAAGCCATCCAATGATATTTGATTAGTATATAAAATCTAGCAGATTTGCTTTTGAGTTTATTATATATGAAAACAACATTCGGAATTTTATATACTACGGCAGCTATTTACTACTCAGGTACTGAAAAAACATGATAAACGCTTCTCTAACTTGGATACGTTGGGTGGTACTAGAACACTTTTCCTTACTATCTACTGAACGCAGCGTTTGTGTAACTCAATATATAGTAGATACGTAAGTGTATTCCGACTTTTCCACTTCTGGAAGCTTCAGCTATCAACTAACTACCTGGAATAAACGATAAAGAGAAAGAGTTTGAAGTGCAAATCTTTGGAGGCGCTCCGGGCCTGAACCACGAAGTACACATACATTAAAAGCTAGGTATCTTGCTGTAAATAACATTTCCTGCTTTCAGAATTAGAATGGATGACCAGATGATGGCGACGGATAAACTGGTATCGACACTCCAAATAGATCAGGTTCGATCTTCCGATTCAGGGGTCATCGAGTGTACCGTGACCAATCCGTATGGGCGGGAGAGCATCCACACGCGACTCGTTGTTCAAGGTATCACTGAAAAGTTATTATCTAATCAAGTTTTATTAAAAAATTAATTATTATATGCATTAGCTACAACATTACCACATGTGTCGCACAAACAAAGCTAAATCATATTCCTATAGCGACAAATAGTTGCAGAAACTACTTTACAAAGTTGACTGATGAATCAATCAGGGAGGCGGTCAATAAATAATTTGTTTTTTTGCTCTCAGATAAGCCCTCACCGCCGACGAAGTTACGTATCATTGAAACAACTTCAACGTCCATTACCCTTCAATGGGAGACCCCTCCGGATGGCAACAGTCCGATTAAAAGCTATGTCATTACCTATCGTCAACAAGGTAATCCTCTCGGAAACTATACCTTAAACTACTAATACAGTGCAATGAAATGTTGGCCTCGGTTTTGTAAGCGTCATGTTTATAGTGGTTGTAGACTTGTCGATTGATAAATATCCGTGCATCGACGTGGGTGCTCATTTTGATCGAGGCGTTCCCTAGATAAGTAATGGGACAATCTTTAAACGGATTGCTAGTAGAGGGAGTTACTTATTGCGGGCTTTTTTGATTCACTCTGTATAATGAATCCATTTCATTGATGACTGCTACTTCCTCCCTGACTCAGCAGGATTCTTTAAGATCACAACAGGACTGTGGGCTGAATTGATTTTGTTGATGTTGATGACGGTGGCTGATCAAATAAACCTCATCCAAACAAATATAGTCAATGAGGGTTTGAGCGATCAGTATTCTAAATGCATTTGTCTTTTTCTGAAACGTAACTAACTGCAACTTCAATTTGCTAAATTGAATTTTTGTATCACTTGAACAAGATTCAAGCAAAGCAATTCATAGATAGATATTTAGGGCAACGTCGGTGCATTGTATAATGTTCGTTTTATGTAATTAGTCGAGAAGCTAAAATAGCAGGACTACGAAAACAACTGGATACCATATTATTTAGAGCGAGATAAGTTTCTTTCCGTCTGGTCTTAAGTTATGCTCTCAAATGTACGTATTGGAAACGTAAGCAAGTATTATTGTTAATTATTTGAAACTTGAAGTCACTCTCTTTGTTTCGATAACGGTATCGCCGGTAAACACTTGGATCAGACGCCTCGCTCGCAGCACGGGACGATCTCTGTCTATGACCTAGGCCATAACGTGCTCCTAAGATTCCTAAAAATCTACGGAGAGTCGATCGAGCTTACTAAATGAAGCAATTCCCGCGGGGGTATTACGGGGCGTCGATATTCATTTTATCATTAAGTGTCAAAAGCTATGATAAAAACCTCACTTAGCAGATAACACTTCAGGAGATATGTAATTATTTGATGAGAAATACTAGCGCGGCTATGTTACTATCTTACTTAGCTCGCATCAAACGACCGGAAAATAACTGAAAAAAAAAAAAAGAACTCATATCATCAAAGATTTCAACTAGTTACCTTTAGTTCCTCAATCATGAAATGAAATCGCTTTAGGCATACCTACTACAGTCAGCAAGCTAAAAATAGTCTGAAGACGTTAAATTAAAGCCCTGTTCTATCATCTGTCAAGTGCCCCAACCGCCAATGGGGGAAAAATGAGCAAAATGCCGAAAAAACAGATATCACTTACGGAAAATGACAACGTACTATTAATTATCGAGCCAATCAATTATCTAGACAGAACTGCAAACAGAGTCAAATTTTAGTTTAATATATAATTACATTACAGTAAGTGTCTGAAATAGCGACCGTTCATCATACCCTACGCCTAATACCGACGAAGTACGAGTAACACATGCTTTAAAAAATACTGAGCATTTCCAGCTAACGAAGGCTACTTTAGTAAAAGGAATTATTATAAACACAAACGAAAAAGTCAAAAAAGTTTTCTGGATCAGACACTTGACCTGACAAACCTTTGCCACGTTAGGGGATCGCAGGGTTTAAACAATGGGCTGCCTAAGCGTATCGAATGATCGGCGACTTGCATGTTCCAATGGAGACATACGGAAATATCGAAGTGTGCTAAATTAGTTGCCCTCATAGAGCCTGAATTCTAGTTCGCCTCATTTTGTCTCAAGCGAGGTCTTGGAAATATCCGACATCCTCAAAAAGACATCTTTCTTTATATTTATCGGTTGTTTAAATCCGAGACGCGGATGTATACATGTGCCAATAAAACAAGTCGTACCTTTGTCGGTATACGTCTTATGATTAATGGGACATTTGATGTAACATCGACCGGCAAAAAATGATCGTCCACCAGGACGATCGAACATGTTTGAAGAGATATATATACGTTATAGTTGTTCATAGCTGAAGCTTGTTTCGGCATTATGTTAGCTATATGGGCGTCTGGATGGCAGCAGATGAACAGCCCGAAGTTTTACGTACTTCCGGATAACCGGCGATAATGGAATATTTTTAGACAACTTCATTTTGAAGGTAAATAAGTAAGCGTAACAATTAGGATTATTCGTCATTTGACTTTTCTTCTTCATGATAATTTAATGCGGGTATTAAGCAGGACATAGCAGATTCTTCTCCACACGCAATGCCCTTGTTTATCTAATTAAGGCGATATCTTAATATTTATTGACGTAACATTGGGAAATCACGATTTTCCGCATCTTTCTACTTGAACGGTGAAATGAAAATCAATACCATACGTCAACCGTATAATACGTTGCCGTTCCGGAAGTTACGCGCGTCTTGAAATTACGTAATAATGCAACTATAACGATTATGTTTTGTCATCATAGCCGACAGTTCGACGCCGGAAGAGTCGATCTTATCACAACATCGTGCAAGTTTCGTATCAGACGATGGGTCTCAAAGCGCTACCATGAAAAATCTCTTGCCCAGAACCACGTACCAGATATCTGTTGCGGCTAGCAACGATATTGGCACTTCGCATACTTCCGACACTCTCAACGTAACTACCAAAGTCGACCGTAAGCATCGTTCTATTCTCATAATTAGGTAACTACTTTGCGGCATCGCGGTAGCAGACCGTCACCCTATGTCTACGTATTTTCTCCTCTTTTTGATACAATATCACATGTCGACATGCTAGAATAATACCTTATGTTGCTTCTGGTAAAAAGGGCGCTATCACTAACAGTTTGATGTACTCTTACGGTGTTTGTAGCACCTCAAAAACCACCACGAGATATCGAAGTACTCCCGGTCAGTTCCTCAAAGCTGCGCGTTCGATGGAGGGTAAGAATGACGCGACTACCTGTATATATACATATATATGGAGCGCTTATATTGACAATGGAAAATTAAAGTCAGCCGATCCTCTAACTAATAATATAATAGTACATAGAAAGGAGCGCAGCGCTGTTAAGAAAGGAAGCTTTTTCTTCCCCAAACACAGACACCACCTTTATGGCCGCGATGACGTCAAACTCTCGGTAAAAAGTCAGACATCTTACGCCGCTTTGATGATGATGACCTGATTACCCAATAAGTTGTAACCTAACCTAACCTAACCTAACATACATTTACAAAATTCTGCCCCTTTAATAAAAAGGCTAAATTGCCTCTTTCGTATATGCACGTAAAGCTTTCAGAAGTATCACCACATTTCCCATATAGTCAGTGAACTATAAATATACATTTTGAAATAAACAATTGTGGTTAATCGGACGTATCCCTCAACGTACAATTCGGATAGAATACCAGGACTTTCAGTGACGTTTGATTATGATATCGTTTGACAACGCTGAGGAATAATTCGGAACAATTATCCTGAGCGCTTTCTGGTAAATATGGCACATCTTTTCGTCGGATCACTCGGGCGATTCTTATTGACTTACTAAATGGCAAATACTCTGAGAAAGCTTGATAAATTCATTGTCCTTTAAATCTGTTTGGATCCATCAAAAAAACATGTAAGTAAGTTCATAATATTGATCAGAGTTGATTCGGTGTTAAACGAATTATTGTTTCTGCAGCGTCCTCTGGATCCACCCTCCGTACCGATCGGAGGCTATTACATTGGTTACCGCGCTAATCAGGAATCGGTATTCGCATATGCAACACACTCACTCTTGAATTTAGCACCCCGTGACGTAGAGGAGTTCTTTGTAACAGGACTCAAGAAACGCGCGAACTATTGTGTTATAGCACAGGCCTACAACGAACAAGGGAATGGCCCTTCTTCGAAAGAAACCTGCGCAACAACGTTTGAATATGGTATCCGTATGAATAGATTTTGCTCGCTTGCCTTACTGTTGGATGGGATAAGATCTATTTAGTTTAAGTTACTGATTGACTTGAGCTCTTAAAATTTATATTTTTAATGGGAATATATTAAGTTCGTAACGAACTTTTTGTGGATTTAAATACAACAAATAGCCTCGGTAGTCCTATTAAACAATCTGTGAAGCTTCACTGTCAGATTAAAAGTTACACTATTTTATCTATTAATAGTTTTTTAGTATAAAAAAAAACCTACCTATATGTTCTTACTAAGGGAAAAAATTTGCCAATGTATTGATTGACGTGACAGATCCACCAGAGTCGCCTCGCTTGAAGCTGATTTCCTCAACGGCCACATCGCTCCACATATCTTGGGAGGCACGCCCTTCTGATAAGGTGCAGGGCTTCATCGCACACTACAAACACGGCAATGGAGGCTTCGTAGAGGAACGTCTCAGTCGTCAGCTTAGCTCTAAGTTACTGTCGGGTCTGCAATGTGGCACGACCTACACAGTCTATTTGACCGCGTACAACGATGTCGGCCATAGTGAGCCAAGTGAATTTCTCGAAGCTGCCACGAACGGAAAACGTATGTTACGTGACGGTGGCTCTCATGACCGCTCGATAATGATACGCGTTTATTTCTCCTATATGAATTCATAATTGTAAATTGTAGGTGCCGCAAAATAACATGGTTCTTCGGTAACTTCGGTTTTTATGTCACTGTTCGTAGCTGTTTCAAATGTCCTCTAAACGCGAAACATAATATTCTGTATCGTTTTTAGTTTGGATAGGTACTATACGTATATGCACATACCAATGTTTTAAAGATAAATGGTTATGAGCTTCATAGTAAGAGAGAACTTTTAGTTTCCCGAACGAAGACGTTGCTTTGAGAGATCGAACAACATATAAAAGTAATGTCAGTTTGAGTTTTTAGATTCGTAATTGAATTTGAATGATTTATAGCGAGGATAAATAACGAGTTTATGGTAATGTCAAATAATTGTGTATGGTAAACAGCTCCGGTAGCACCTGCGGTAGAAGCACTAGTGGCTGACGTCAATCAGACAGCGCTAAAGTTATCCCTTAGCGCATGGCGCGAAGCAGGCTGTCCTATTCTATTCTACGAGGTACGCTACAGGCCGAGAGATTCTCAAGGTGATTGGATCGTTTACTCTAACCACATCCCACGGGAACAGCAGGTGAATTTACTGGATAACTTCACCCCATTTTAGGCATGTTATGAAGATAATAGTTACCTACTTAAAAGCCGCTTATGAATTGGAACCGACAACGCCGATCAAGTGCATCTGTGAACGGCTCGGTAGATGCAGGTCTCGTTTCTGGATTAAGCATGTTAATGGAACGTTCAATTCTGAACTAGAACCACTCATTGCCTTAAGCCGGTTCGGCCCTTACAAAAATCGTTTCAAGGCCCAAACCTGTTCGCACTGTGCACAGGCTCAATTCTATGATACCTTTTGAACAAATCGCCATCTTGGCTTGTGTCGCAGTTGTTTTGAAAATTCGTGATATTCCTACAAGAAAGGCATTGGTGATAACATGACAGAAGCAAAACGCTTCTTATGCACTTTTAGGCACCTCAAGAGCACCTATTGTGCCTGTCCGATTGCCTTTCTAAGTTGTTTAGATAGTATTGTAGTCAATTAAAGAAAACATGACTGTAATTCATACTTTCAGACTGTTTATATCGCAGAGCTAACACCGAGTTCCTGGTACGACCTCTCTGTATGGGGTTATAGTGAAGCAGGGCATTCAGAAGCTGCGTACCTTGTGGGTACTCTTACGCCTGACGGAAGAAGGCCGCCTCCACCACCACAACGGATCAACACCGACACAGCGACACAACATAGAGGGCATCTTCAGGGCATTCAGGTAAACGAACAAGTCAATAGCCTTCATTTGTCCTAGGTGTATCTTGTGCCACTCGCGCATACAAGCTTATGTTTATTTTACGCATTCTAGATACGCGCATACAATATCAAGCCAATACAACTGATGCGACTTTTAGGGCTAGTGATAAGCCATGTTTTATAGTAATGGGAAACACAATTTGGCCAAGCTTTTTCATTTTGGCCAAACAGTTTGCATTGTGCCCTGTTCTAACTACGATTTTGGCATATTTGCGTTTCCTATATAAAGACGCAAATCTATAAAAATACTAGAAAGTCTAGCGTTTGGAATGTATTACTTACTTTATTCGTGTATTTTAAAGAACGTTCCTTCTTCCGTAAGGCCTGTTTACCAATACAAGAACGTGACGTATATGCTTTTAAACCGAGTGTCTGTTCAGTTCCCATCAGTATTAGAAAAGGGGCTGGTTTTCGTCTGCCTCGGGCAGTTTTTCATGATGCTCTCTGGAGGCATGCCCCCTCTCATTTTCTCCCTACATCTGCAGGTCAGGTCGACAATGCTCTAAGAGCAGCCCACTCGGTTGCTCCTTCCCTTTCTACTATCTTTGACATCTGCCACCTCCCCTCTGATCCGATCATCACTTGGCGCTGTTGCAATTACCATGAGACCCGAGCTCTCATTATCGACAACAATCATCAAAGGCACACAGTAAAAAGCCAGTAGCAAGGCTTCTAGCCCGAAGGATTGTTGACCCAAAGGCAGTTAGCCACGACGAAGGTTCCCATTGAGGATAGGATAGCTAAGGAACGGGGCAAAAAAAGACAAACTGTATACTTTAGGCTGGAAAGAGGTCAATAAAGAACCTATGCACGATATCACGACAAAACGAATAGTGATCTCACGCCGATGCAGACTGTTTTTTAGATTTCAATATGATGCCCCCTTCGGCCCGCGCGGATTATCTTGTCAAATGATCCCGCGATTTCAGAGCTTCAATAGTTCAGTTCGAGCTGAGCCACATAGTAGGCGTTTTCTGCTATGCGAAATAGATGAGATTTTAGACTATTTTGTTATCTCATAATTGAAAAAAGGCACATTTTGACCCTTCAGAATATAAGTATATTGCTGATCTAAATCGGTAAAATAATCTGAATATGCATACAACTAAGGCGTTACGTTATCTGTGATTATGGGGCAAATTTCAGGGTGGCGCATGGATGGTGCCCCTCATCTGTGTAGTGGCAGCCATTGTCGTCATCATCGGAGTCATTTCGGTGCTGGTGCTTTCCACGCGAAAACGAGATCAAAGATTACAGGAACTATGTAAGACTTAGTTACCTTGCTGAGGGTACATTATCTGAACATATGAAACGAAATATGACAAAAAAGCCGAAGTTAGTAAAGCTCTCCTTAAGATGAGATAGCGCTGAATTGAATAGATCGTGAGTCCGTCTTTACGGCAAGCGACAGGTCATCCACAAGGTAGAAACATTAAGGATAGGCTTCAGTTTTTTAGAGCGTAGAAGGATTTTAGATCTGTAGCTAACATGGTCCAAAATGTAAACCGAGAGACCCTATACACTGAGACAAACTAATTTGGTTTCTTAGTTTCTCTTTTATTCTGTTAATCGTTTAATCGATTTATTGTCAGAATTCACTCGAAAATAATTACTTTTTTCCCTATCTGGAACCTCTAGCTTTGGAACTTGAATTCGATGTAAGATTTCATTCAATTTCAAGGGGAACAGGATAAGCAAGTTTAACAAACAACAGATACACATGTTTTAATTGAATATTGCGTTGCTGATGAAGATTAAAAGTTGGAATTGTACACCATTTTGAATAATAACCTTCTGCTATTTTTCTGCTACCATTACTCTAGAAGGTCACAAGTGTTTTTCATTAAAATTAGCTTTATTAACAGATCGGAACAGATCGGTAGTACAAGTTCCAGTCAATAAGGTGGATGTGTTCAAATTTCCTATCTAAGTAGATTCTCTCGGGTAGCTAGAGACGAATGTGATCTGTCATAGAATAATAGAAAACATTTACCGGTCGATTTTTTTTTGATTTTGTTGGTTATTACAAGTAGAATTCCAGGCGGCAGCAAGTCATATTCGGTTATCGTACTCCCATCTATTCTGGACTTTAGCACAGATTGTAGAGTATACGCTCTACTAATTCTTTATTAGTACATTTTCGTCGAGCGTTCTTTTGTAGACAACTTCTTTTAAACTAAAAGTAATTGGAGGCTTGGCGTTTGGTTCTCTAGCGATCTCATGGCTGCTATCGGTGTTGCTTAATTTGATTTTAGCAAATCAACTTCTATCTGATTAACCACTACGAAAAAATCTATCTACGAAAAAAGCGTATGAAAGTGTCTAGAGCCGGAAATGACAAAGCCATTCCTTCGGATACCGTTTGCTGACCATAAACGGTACAACTTTTTTTTAACATAAAAAATTGAAAAAGAGATTCGTCCTTAAGGCGCCTTATGTCGGGCCTAAATAAATTACTCCAGCAATATATGAGCGTTACTACCAAATCTCGGTATTCAAATGACACCGACTTATAGGTGACTACAGAGCTACTCAGATGGATTTAGCCTAGAGATGCTTAGATTAGACAATACCAATTGAATTCATACATGAACTAAACTCAGCCATCGTCCGTTTGTAGCCTTTTTATAGTAGCGACAAAGTATAATGCGTAGTAATTAGGACATCGTTACTTTGTTCTGTGATTACAGATAACCAAACAGATCCTGGTAACTCAATGACATTAAAGACCTACCCAAGTATGGGGCAAATGGGAGGTGCAGCCATGATGGGCACAATAGCTAGACACAATGCTGGCACGATGGCCTCTTGCAAGACACTTTCGGCCTGTAGCAAGCAGTGCAATGGGTCCACAATGGGCCCGGCCTTTTATTACCCCGCTAACTACTCGGCAACAGTTCGTGGAGAAGGACAACTCTACCCGAATCCTACAGCGAACGGCGAAGATGATCGCCAGCATACGTATGAAGATCCTTGCAAACTTAAGGTATCTACCTTTACGTTTATCTTCACTTCAAAGGGATGCCTTATTTTTTGTCCTATTTTTTTTGACGATATAGATACTCATTGAAATCGATTTATTGCTGCATTTTGGGACATAAGTAACATTCTTCGTTCACATAGACCGTATAGCTAGCTATGCGTTGTTAACGAGATTCGACCTCCTAGAGATAGATAAATTGGCGTATTGGGATGCACATACGTATTTGAAATTTACAAGATCTATCATATCTTAATACGATGTGCTATACTTACGTGAGCAGACGTATCTCTCATTTATTGGTAAACAAAGGTGAATGCTTGGCAGCTATTCCCCGCAGCCTTATACAGATGTGGACCAGGTTACTTAAATCCAAAAAAAAAAAAAAAAAAAAAACCTCAAATAAAATTGATAATGAGAGTATAACGTGAAGCCTTGAAAAACGTTTACGTGTTTCTTATTTTTTAAAGAATCGATGTGTTCCAATGTGCTATATCTATAAAAGTGTCCGCTTTGTTAGGGCAGGCTCAAAAACTGGGTGCGACCAAGTGGACACGATGCAGAATGCTAAAGCATAATGGCATAAATTACTTTTTTCCTGGAAACCTGGTCCTCTGGCCAAGGCACAGTCTGCTTGCGCTGTCTATCTACATTTCGCTTAGGTTAAAAATAACCACGTGGTCCGTGACTTCCTACACATCTTTGTTCCTCTAGAGCGTTAAAGCTAACATGTCCGGACAAGTTTCTGTCAGGAGAAACTCCATTTAGGATGGTCTTTTCACTTTGTTGTATAGAAAAATTGTCTAAATCATGGGCATAACGGTGGTCTCCGGTTAAATACCTTTAGCGCGTTTATAAAAACCAATACTTCAGAGACTATATTATTGCTCTTGAAGACAATCTATTATTCAATTAGTATCAATCGTACCTAGTAAAGTTCTTCAGTTGTTTCGAGAGGCAGAAGACAGGGTTGAAGTTAATATTTTAATGTTGAACAGATTTACTGAAGCGCTACCGAGGCAGTTAAAATGGAATCTATCAATGCCTCCTTTGTCTACTTTGCTGCCAGCTACTTTGCTATCGATAAAAACGACAACATCCTCATTCAGTTTCATAGCTGAAAATCAATCCAGATACGTAGGGCGAGAAGGCCTCCCATGGAGATGGATGCCCCAAAAGACTTTTACAATTGCTGAGAAGCAACAAGTCTTTATCACGGCCAACTGGAATGACCAATCATGGGTCTCATTTTTACATTTGTTTCTATTTGTTTTCCTATTCGTCACTGACGCGAGCTGTTAGAATTGTTTCTGACTTGAATATTTGTAGAACGGCTCTTATGCTAACCTAAACCTGTGTCAGAATTCGTGTAATTTTTATGTCAATGTTGATTGAACTGTATAACTTCCAACAGAATCACTACTGATTAGTGGTTTTTTTCAATGAAATATTTTGTATAAGCAGCTAGGTAGTTAGCGATACTAAAAGGACAGCGCCTCTAAATCTAATTTTCTTCTTTGATGAGTTGTTTCTATATCTATATAAAAATTATTGATCAGAAAAAAGGTTCTATTTGTTATAAGCGTCACTCCTGGCGGCTACGTTTCTACAAAACGACCGTCAATTGCTTCGATTATATTTTCAGTTCACTATTTAAACCTCTCACTAATAATTTTCAAAATACCTTTCCTTTAATATGCAAATAAGCTCTATCGTGACGTAAGCGATATGGATATATTTATGCAGGGGCTTAGAACAGCCAACGAGTACAAAACGCGCAAAAAGTCTCAAACAGGGTAACCGTAGTTAGAATAGTTTGTCAGGACGACCCAAATGATATCAATTTCTTCAAAACGACCGTTAATTTCTACTTAAAAAATTCAGATGTATCAAAAACGTTTTTTCGAGCGAATTTTTTACTTTTCGGGTCCGCTAAATTTAAATCTCTATCGGTTTGCCTTTCCGAATTCTTCCTCGACTGTGTATGAAAAATTGACCATAACGTAGATCATTGATTTCGAGCAGAACAATGCCCGTTAAAACAAACAGCCCAGCAATGTTTCGGACAAACATGATGAGGTATAAAAACTGAGATAATTTTTATACCCCACCACGTATAGTTGAATAATTAATACTACAACGCTAGCCGTCACTTTCAAAGCAGGCGCACGTGAGAGTAGAAATTTTTAAACATACATAATCGTTCGTTTACGCGTTTGCATCGATGGTTTGACGTACAACTGAGACATCAAAGTCAAACTTATTTCAACAAGCTAACTTATGATTACTTCATTTGTCACATACCAACTTGAAGTGTTCCACCACAGTATCGAATGGCCTGCCTTAAGCCTACTGCTGCGTGCTTGACTACTGAGTCACCCAGTTCGTTCAACCCGAAACTCCAATAAGAGGAGAAAAGCAGCGTTCGACAGCTATATAGTAATAGTACGCAGCTAGTTTCTTTTTGCAAGTTGCTTTAGTATACAACCCTTAGTAGTCTAGGGAATACTGGCATCAAAAACGGCCCTATAAAGCCTAAAAGGGCAATGATTTGGGTTACGGTTTTCTTATACCCAATGCTCGAATATTCTCCTTTTTTCCTTTCTCATGCCGAGTGATATATAAGCGGACCAGCTAGATGCGGTGGGTTTTAAGCACTGAAAATACTTCATCAAAGGAATGCGGTTGTCGCAGTTTTACTCGCACTTGGAGCTAGGGTCCGTCTATGGCCGGTACCTAATAGTAAAATTGCAAACGGGCTGTTGCCGTAGTTAGTCTATGTTCCTTCCATGCGAATTTTTAATACGAAAGACTTAGCCTTTTCATTGACTACTTTGTGTGGACGGTGCAGCAGGGCCAAAAGTTCTCCGCTATCAAGCTTTCTAGCCGGTCACCATATCCGCTCTCTCAAGCTTGGGGTAATATTGCAATGAAGATCTATATAGCAGACGATCAAGTTAGTAATTGTATCTGGAGGTGTGCGCCGTGTTAGGTGATGTCTCTCAGAGATTATTTCTCTGCCTTACGCTAAAATGCCACTTTCAAAAGTAGCTTAGAGAACTTTGTCCGCTCAGCCACCGGTTTTGTTCTTTAATAGTATCGAACTTTCTTTTAAAGATCGTCAATTTGTTGAAGCTAATTTTTAATTTGCACCAACACTAAATACATTTAACATGATATTAAGCAGCAAACATTAAACAACTTATATTAACCTGGACACCTAGTCAAACAAAAACATTTTAGCTGCTTCTGTTACTTCGATGGCTGCGCATTGTTAAAAAACAATGATCTAACTGTGTGCCCGCATTTCGTTTTGTGTATATATAATAACATGGTCCCAGCAACATACTGCGCTCAGAGCTCTTTCTGGAATAAAAGGGCACTGATAAGGACGTACCTATGCGTCAGAGTAGGCAACGCGAATTAGCAGATACAGCTCAGCCAAATACTTTTATTCATCTATTTCAGAAAATTGAACAGTTTGTTTCTTGTCATTGGTTGGGTAGATCGGATAATATTTGACAAATAGGCTGAATTCGACCGCTTATTGTAACTGTGTCCCTATAAAATCCACCCCAAGCCATTATTAAGAACGCAAGCATCTACTATATGCAGTAAAGCAGACATACATATTACCTGGTAGCGGCAGAAGCGCAGGCAGTTTGTAGTAGCGCTGGCGTAAGGGCAGACCGACCGCGACGGAGCAGGCAATTGAGCGACTCAGCCAGCGCATGAACGAAGCCAATAGAACGACCAAGCAGCAACGGCGGAAACCAGATCTCCCTGCCTTCGGCGGTTCATCTTCTACCGACAGCCGCCATTGCCGCAGTCGACTTCTGCAGAAACCAACCGTTTGCCATCGTCTTCATTTCTCTCCCCGCTTTACGCGTATCCTCATTCCTTGTTCTTCTCTGCTGTCTCGTTCTCCTGTTCTCCGGCTGAGCGTTCAACTTTACCGCATACAGACACCAGGCGGGAGGTCTGTTACCATCATTATGCAAACATAAGGCAGAACGATCTGAAAACTGTGTCAGCCCCGAGAAGAAATATAGAGCAATCTCCCATTATGCAAAAATATAACGACGCTGCTTTCCTTAACCACCGTTCGGCTATCTCGAAAAAAAAAAAAACTGTAGTAGTAGCCCGTATGATCTGTATGGCTCTGTCTTCGTTTTTTCGTTGAGTTCATCCTTTATTCCACTTGCCTTACTAAGACTAGTTTAATGCAACTAAATTAGAGTCAGTTCGTGCAGAGTGTTCGCGCTTTCCTCAGTTTAGGATTCTTGTTGGTCGTATCCGACCGAGGACGGGCCTCCTCACGTTGTGGGCATAGTTAAAAAAGCAGCAGAAACAACAGCAGTAGCATCAGTGTCATCAAGACACACTTGATGGGAGTAGTCCTGACAGAGGAACCCATCGGAGTATCCCTAAGCACTGTACCCGACGGTTAATTCTCGCAGAGAGCGGGATGGGAAAGGAGGGCGAACAGACAGAAAAAAGGGGACGTGCAATGAAATAGTAGGGGATGTCTAAAAGGCACAAGAGAGGAAAGGGCTACGGTGTAAATCACAGGAGCAAACCCGCCCAATTTCGATTCGTGGGCAATCAACAGACAAGAAACCAGAAGAGTATAGATTTTTTTTTCGAAGGAACGTATCAGTGTCTTCTCGTGTACGTACAGCAACGGGCCAGATTTCCGAGTTTCCGAGCAACTCTGGAAGCATACGCAACTGGAAAGGAGGCAGCAACTCCCGTTAATCTCTTGGACTCAATGTTGTGATATCAAGGGCAAGTTTTTCGTAATTGGTTAGCCTGACGACTTTTCACCAGTTCCGTATAGCTCTACAGGTACTGCTCAACCAACACCAACATAGGTTACACTTAGAAATGCCCTATAGGGGCGAACACTGTCAACATGCAATATTCAAAAGCGAGATTCATTAAACGTGCACTGAGTTCGAATTGCAAATATAGCACGACGGCAAAGGTCACAACGATAGCGCTTTCGTAATTTGAATGTAAGTTATCGATACATAAAGCTTTTTACATCGGGAATACTTAGTTGGACATTTACCTATTAAGTAAAGGGAGCACAATGTAGAGCAGTACAGCACAAAAGTATAACAAAATAGCCTCAATTACAATCAACACCAGCAAAGCTATTTAAAAATTAGGAAAAGTTCAACAACGTCTTTGATCATCGTGCAGCTTTTTACAAGCTGCCATATTAAGGCAGCAATCTGAACCTTACGAGAACGGCTGGGCTTGATCGGGCACCTATGAGATCGATAAGATCGCAGCCTATAACTGATCCGATACAAGAGTGTGTCGCCTGTTTTCGTGTCTTGTTAGCGTTTCAAGTTTAGACGAGCACTCGTCATTCATAGAAATGTTCGATAACGCCGCAAGCTTTGCGTTCAAAAAATGGCTAAGCAAAAAACAACAAGTCTAGCATTGCGTAGCGACAAAAATTCCAGTCTTTGGTCTGCCGATACTTCAACAGGTTTCAGTGCAGTATTGGACCATATTAGGGAAAAGAGTGACAACGTACGACTTGTCGTACCCCCCGACACACGCAGATTAATCATAGTCATCAACCATCCCATTGTATATTTCAGGAGCAACAGATGCGAGCGGCTGCGGCCGCTGCTGAAAACGCGCAGACCTTAAAGCGCAAGGTACAGATGGACTCAGCAGCTTTTGAAGGTCGGTAATGTTTATAGAATTAATAGAATGGATTGTTACTATTGCGTCATAAAAATTAATATCAATTATATCAACTGCATGTCAGTAGATATTACCCTGCAAAAAGGATAGACAACCAGGAAGAAGTAACTTTGAATGGTCAAACGGGACATAATATTACATGAAATTCATTATTTTGTTACGGCGGAACGATCTGCGTAGATAGGCCGTATCACCTTGATAATTCGGGAATTCAATTATAATCTGTATCCGTAAACCATCTACTTGTGTTTCTAAAAAGAGCAAACAATAAAAAGCAAAGCGTTTCGGTATATATAATAAACCTCAATATGTAGGCTAGCAGACCCTAAGCCACTAATAACACTATAATAATAAGCCACTAATAATTCACAGGAGGTAAACATCGTATGCAATATTCAGACAACTCCAACACTCTGTAAGTATCACGCGACGCAGAGCATTGTAGAAAATGTTTCGCATGGCCTTGTCAAGCGATGCTGACGAGAAAACTTAAACGGCCAAAAGGCCCTTGAACCTTTACAACAAACCTATGAAGGATCCTACGACGTCCGGAAATTTCCATCACAGTAGCTGTTTGTATAGGTACTTGGGAGATGGCTCACTGTCTACGATGCTACTAATTGTTACAAGCGCTTAGCAAACCTTTTCATTAACGAATTCCCACTATTTTGCCATTTTTATTGCATAAGCCTTCGAGTTGTGATCGCAACAATTTACTAGAGTACTATAAATGTTCTCTCAATTCTTCCTTTAGCTTTCAGTGGTTTAAATGTGTTTCTTTTTCGTCATTTTCATCCCTATATTGTCAAAATTTTTGGTGGGAGGCCTAAATAAATTTGATGGTAATAGTAATCATTGTTAAATAAGCAATTTAACGTGACCAAAGATGATATGCTTTCAGGGAAGAACATTCACCACCGTTTTTGGGTTCAGGCGGGCAACGTATGTGTGGGCAAGGCAGCATGGACGAGTTTGAAGAAATGTCTGACTTCGGGGAGAACAAACAGGCTTGCTATACTTCGTACGGTTATAAAGGCAAGTTGGCTGTTTTCTACACGGTTTTGTATTGGGCTTCTATGACGAACGACGACCTGTGAGTCCCTTTGTAAAGGCAAGGTGGAGGTTGGTCATACATTTGCTAGTGGACCGATCTATAAGGTAACCAGCAGCTAGCTCATGCCGCCTCAAGGTACTTTTACCTATTACCTTGTACGCCAGCCAATTCGTTATAGAAATGGCAATTATGATCTGATTTTCTTCTTCTTCATGTCGAGATGTTTGCATGCAATATTCAAACTCACTTCGATTTGGATAAATGGCAATGTGTTTGAATTGGTTGAACTAAGATAGGCCCAAGCCTGGCATGATGGACGCAATAGCCTTACATTGATTGTGCATAAGCAAATAAAGAACACGCAAAAGTGCCACGGACTTTTGAGAAAATTCATGTACGCTTACGTTCTGCACTGCGTAGCTAATATTGCATTTGGATTTTGCAGTACCCCGACCCTATCCATCGACGATCAACGAGGAGTCCTCTGTATATTCGGACTGTACATACCGAAGCTCATGAGTGAGGAGCTGCATTATGAGTGTCAAGGTGTAGGTGCTGCCGTTCAGGCAACCGCCCAGTTATGGTGGTTCCTTCACACGAGCCGGTAACAACAGTGTAGTTCAATACACTTTCCGATATTTGAGGCTAACGGTCTCTATCCAGAAGTGCTTCCATTTATTTTCAGTTAAACATAATTATTTTAGGCGTTAAATTGTCGATAGCGAGGGCACCATATGAGATCGAAATGGATGTCGACAATGAATCTTTCAGTAGGGCGTTTATTGCTGCCAGAATGACCAAGTTTGGGTGCGAAAGTGTGGCAAGGTTGCCGTGAAAGGGAAATTTACACAGGACCTTCTGGATGTCAGTAGACGTACGAGCGTGCTAATGCGTGCCATACTTTAGCCCCGCGTCATGAAAAACAAACATCAAGGACGAAAAATAGGACAGGAATTAAGAACAGCAATGAGGTAAATGAAGAAATAAGGAGAAAGACCACCGCTGCCGCCCTTTTCAGCTCTGGGAACTTCTGAATGATGAGCTTGTCCAGCAAACAAGTATCACAAAACCACCGAATGACTAATTATTATCATTATGTAAATACTAATTATGAACTATAACGATTATCACTATTATTATCACCATTGTCATAGACGTTGAAATATGATGAATGAATGGTTTTGTGTGTGCTGACGGTTTATTATATAGAGATACTGTAAATAGGGATGCGGTTGCAGATCTGGGTACAGCCAGATATAGATCATTGCACAACCTGGTCTAATGATAGCATACCGGGATTATGGTAGTTAATAGTTACTCCTGTTCCCCACACCCATA
>NW_019214063.1:36349-59060 GCF_002532875.2 Varroa jacobsoni | reverse complement strand
ATATGTATATATATATGAACACTGTACAAATCAGACCTGACCTTAGAGACTCCAGTTTATCTATAAACCCAATTAATTCTTCCAACCTAAAGAATGTATTTAGAGACCCAGCTAAAATGATTATAATAACGCTGTAGTTAGTGAACCGATTTTAGCCATGGGTATTATTAATGTGGGTCACTGAACAGCCCAGTGTGCGCACGAATTCGCATAGGTACTCCTAAATTGACAAGAGCATACGCGCCCATCACGCGAAGACAGGACCCAAATACACAAATAATATCGAACTTTTATCACTAAAAACTGGAAAATAAACGAATGAATAGTGAATAATACGCAAGAGTAACCAATATATAGAAAAATTAGACTGATTCTCCACAACCATTTAACTTAGGACTTTCTCTCTCTAGGTATTATTAGACAAATATCCGAACTCGCTTTTCTTTTGTTAAAGCTAGACAGTTTACCCATGAATTAAGCGTATGGGTCAATATAGAAGAATCTTATGAAACGGTCTATATAATATTTCTAGTCGCCCCATGGTATTGTTTCGAGCTCAATTAATCCGTAGTTTTTTTTTTTCAATTTAAACCAGATGTTATTCTCTCATATTTAATACACACTCTAAACACACTATATTATTTAAGCGGCCATAGGAATATAACAGACAAAAGCATCGTTTCGGGATAACGAACCAAGTCAAGTCACGTTCTTGATATCTTTCTAAATTATTCGAAAATATGCTCAATTCTGTAGATTTATTCAACGACTTTCCCATCAATCTTTGAGGAGCGATACGGTCATTCTCGCCTTCCACCTACCCCCGCCCTACAATAAAGTGCCTTTTATATAATAACGTTGTTGTTTCTGTGATATAAGGAACGTAGAAGTAATAGACAACAGAGCGAGTTCTGTGTAGGTCAGAGTCGAACTCCCAAAAGCCGAACGGCTTATGCAGTACTGCAACGACCCCTTTGGTCAATGGAAATAGACACAGAAAAGAGCTACTAGCTAATGATATAGTACAGAGAATGAACAATAATTATAAACGACAATTTACCACTACTACGACAAAAAACAAGATTAAAAAATAGAGAAAAATTTAGTGACGCTGGACCATATTGGGCGGCACACAGTGTGGCTTAATCGAAAGCGATTAATGTGAGTGGGTGTTGCAAAAAACAACAGCGAGAGTTCTACAGATATCCAGATATGTAATAGGTTGGCAGGTACAATAGAAACATGGTCTGCCGGATAGATGTTTTTCTAGATTTCACACAAAACATATTTGCCCCTTGAAGATAGGGCATGCAAGTAGAAGATCAAGAAATACAAGTATCTTAAAATTCATGCCCAATGTCTAGTTGATGCTAGTATGTTGCCTCAACGTCTATTACAAAAAAAAAAAAAATGGCCCAGCTTATCGACAAGGACACTAAATGAATAGATTCGAGATCAAGTAGAAAGATTTTTCTCATAGCCCAACTTTTTTTGGATAAACTATTACAAATACTGTTAATCCTTGCATATAATAACGTCGATCGAAATCAGTTGTGCCCTTTATAATGCATGTTCGTTGTTTTTCAACTTGGTATCCAAAGGTGGTGCAGTATAATAATGACAATAGGGTGAACGAACTTCCGACTTCATCGGCCAAAAGTTACGTAAGCGACTGAATCGAAGCTTTTACCTTTTTTTAGCCAACCAGCAAAATCGGATACGAACGGCAGAGGTAACAAATCGTTATAACTAGAACAACTACACGTGAAATATCAAGGAACGGGTCAAGAGAAGTTAAGCCGAATTACATTACGCCGAACTAGAGGTAGAGTATGACCCTATAAATTAGTACCATTTAGAAGATTTGGCTGTTAGGAGGATTGGGCACATACCAAGTTAGAGTTCTCGATGACTTGAAATGAAAACTCGAGGAAGTTGTATCTTGCCGAAGTATGAGGTCCCCATATGGAGACCCATTGCACTTCAAAAGCCGAAACTTCCGCCTTGGATGCGCAATGACCTAAATAATACAATTTCATAGTGGCTGAGTTCCTTTGCAAAGACTCTACCAGAATACGTTCACAGGTGTCAGAAAGAGAACTAAACGGATAGGCTAATTGTTTGAGAATTACCCTTAAAACGATGTATGAACTAGACACGCCGATCTATAGCATCTGTTACTGCGCGTTTTTCTAATAGTTAGAAATTTGCGAGACCATTAAAAGCGCTTAAGGGTTTTGTGATATTTTGTCAGTGATGTGATCCTCTTTGACTCCCAAAAGCTTCCTGCAGATGTCCGTTTCTGAAGGCAATATTTCAGTAGGTGCACCAATACACGCCAAGACCCGACAAAACCTAAGCTAACGTATTCATTTAAACTCATGCCAATTAAATGAATCTATTCAAATCGCGCACCGGCGATATCGGGAAAAGAGTCTTGTGCTTTGAGTGTTGGCTATTGGAATGAATGTGGTCCAACCAATTTTATAAAAGATTTTCTAGTGTGAAATTGCTTGAATGAGAGGTGGGTGCGTCAAGTCGATCGTAAACAACATGTAACAATCGCCGCCTAATCGCGCTAAATAGTAAATAAATATACTCTGATCAAAATGAAGGGGTGCGCTATAGCTCAGATCCGAGTGCTCAGTGGCTGAATGCGTTAGGAAATGGAGTTCGCATACGTGTTACTACGTGTTCTACCGCGCGTTGACTTCGTGCATAAACTGTCGCTCTCCGCTCGAAACTTCCCAAATGAATATCGGGCCGTAGGGGAGCTCTGGTCTGCTCAACACAGTGTTCTTCTGACAGATCAACAAGACAGTAGATTACGGAAAACAACAAATCAACAAAACATATAAACCACTGCTATTGTTAATACCACCACAATTACAGGAGTGTGTGTTATTCGTGATAACAGTTCAGTGATTAGCATGCGCTAAGTTGTATTACTGGATGATGAGAATCCTAAGTGTAAAAAAATTAAAAAAAAAAAAAAAAAAAAACGACCGTTGCCGCCTTTAATAGGACGAGCAGTGAACGTCATTCTGACTATCGTTAACAACTGTTATGAGGCTCACCTGAGAGCATGGCGTCCACTGCGATACCGAATGCCTGTAGGTGCGAGTGAGGGTCAGGCCTCATAGCGTTTTGCTCTCTTGTTATTCAAATACAGAAAAAGGAGAGAGAGGTGAGCGATAGCTATCAGCGGAACACAGACGATTTCCCCTGTTCAGTAAGCGGTATGTTAAGCGAACATAAGTAATGCTACTTGGAGAATGATAGTGTTAAACATCCTTAATTATGAAATATATTATAAAGGTAATAATTCTAATTATAAATAGCACCACAAATGACAGTATCATTTTGCGAAGATTTTTGTGGGCCGAAGACGGTGGCGGCATCATCGGTAACGAACGGCAACCAAGCACAACAGCTACATAATGATTGTGCCATTAACTATTAACAATAACACTAATAATACTAATTAATATTATTAAATGAAAGGTAATAAACATTTTGATGAGCCAGTTTTTAATAAATAAACTCATTGCCTTCATTACGTTAGTATAGATCGATGTGTATGAAATACCGTAGGAATTTCATATGGGTTTTACTCACAAGCACTGATCCTTTGTGTAAGTCAGCTGCAGTGGCCGAACCGGCAAAACAGGTAGGTAGGTAGGTAGGTAGGTAGGTAGGCAGGTAGGTAGGTAGGTAGGTAGGTGTATAAGAAACAGACACGAGTAAAGGTGTCGAATAATTATTTAATGTACAGTCTAGAGCATATAATGGAGTAGTCGAGTTCATATTTGCTTTTTCGCGTACGATGACCGTGGCTTAATTCGGCCTAACTCTATCTCCGACTTAACGCCTTTCCCAAAACGTTTCATTTGTCTTCTACTGAATTTCCAACTATTTCCGAACAACTAGCTCACGCACTTGTATATATAAATAAATACTATATATATAAAATATAGTATCACGCATACTCATGGGTGTTCCATGCAAAATTTCTTGGCAAACATATCATGTAATTACTCGCCCGTTGCTACACATATATAGCCTAAATACTGAGACTTGTTTTCCAGCTTTGACACATTTTTATGCGAAACTCTTTTGCTTGCATGTCAGACATCAGCCAGAGACGTATCTCTCAAACCTACATCTCTTTTCTGTAACTATATGTGATTTAATTACTATTTCTCTATGTGACCCGCTCTTGCGATCAACACAACGTCTTTTTTGTAGCAATTTCACCTAGGGTACAAACAAGTACGGCAAAGTAAGCTAAATGCGTCAAAGGTACTTGCTGCCATCTTTCACGGTGCCTTTTTTGACAAAATTTTTTCTGATGACCTTCGTCCCGTCACTTGTGGCAGGTTGACGTTTCGTATGACTAACCTAGTAACTAACAGTATTGAGTTCCGTGAAAATACATTGGGCGCCAGTTCTTTTGCCAGCGATACCATTTTCATAAGTTCTCTGGCACAGGTGTATGCGACTTTAAAGATCTCTTTTGAAACAATAATCCATCATAAAACCGACTCGTCAATTTTCACAGTCGTTTAATTAGATTTTTTAGAAAATGTTTTATCCTAATATTTGGACTTTTCTTGTAGTTATGCTTAAAACTTCAAATTGCTATGTTATCCAATTTACAAGTTATAGATTCCTTCATACAAAGATTGCCATCCTCTAACCATTTGAATATCGTATCAGCGTGGTGCCATAAAGTTCATTTTCGGATTATCGAGGTCCACTCGCACGCTAATTAATTTTAACAGACATGACAATCTGATTGCGATATACGTTCTGAGCCTGTCGCCTGATGCACCACAGCTCAATATACGGATCCGTCATGAAACAAAACACGTCTGATTCGCATCGCCGGCAGTCATCCAAGTATTTTCTTTAAAGTGATCATAAAACGTTGCAAGTATAGGAACGATGTAGTAAGTTGTCAACTCCGATATATTTGGGACCCTTCGTCACTACACTAGTTACATCGGAAATCACGAAGTATTTCGCCCAAAACCTCTCAGATTTTTTCCATATTTGCTGATGATGACGTTTATTTGCTGTTGTTACATTCTGGAGACATAGCCATGTTATTTTTGATTGATTTTATTTCCTCCACGCCGGCGCGGCTGTTGGAATCGTACGTTCGAATTTTAGAAATCAAGAAGCTCTATAATACTTAACGTAATAATTAATAAACAATAGCCTAATAAACAAGTTCTTATAGGCGACTGTTACTTAAAGGTGAATAGAGGCAGACGAATTTGCAAAAGATTGAGAATTTAACTTGACGTTACAAAAAGAATAATTTGAACTTTGAATACGACGGGACAAACCTTAATTATCTTTAGCTTACTATTTCTAAATAATAATAATCGCTATTTATACACAATACATGGAATTCTATTTGCTAAATTAAGTTAATCAATTACTGAAATAATAGTCGTTAGGTTGTACGCAATCTCTGTGCTTCAAGTTTTACGTTCGGTATCGCTGTTAAGTATTTACATGTAAGTTCACCAGCTCATTAACCCTGTTGCAGATACCCTTCCGCGCTGATTACGTAATCATGCTGGAACGGTTACATTCTCATTTTGAAATATCCACGCAAGTTAAATGTAATAATAAGCAGCTTACTTACAATTAAACCGCCATCACTGTCGTTACCATACGTTCTGCTGTCTAAAACAACAATTCATCTCGACCTAAACGGTGTCAAAATACGTGCTATAAAATTAATTCCACCTTCTACACAACGCCAGCTTGTTAAAATTTTATCCAGTTCAATCTGTTGCTCGGGCGCGGGTCGGCGACTGGACTGCCATCAGCCCGAGTAAAAAGTAACCCTGTTTCATTTGTTGAGATGCCCTTAGAAACGTTTTTCAAGTTTCACATCAGCATATTAGGGAATTCTGGATCTTTTGCTTCGTTAGTGGGAAAAAAATGGAGAAACCCCATTTGATGCGTTACATTGAAATAATTTTACATTATTCTACACAGTGATGCCATGTTCATATTGGAATGTCGCACTAACCTCTTACATATTCTGCCCGCCTATCTATCGCGGTTAACCTGTTATTACATTGCATTTTTAGTACTAGAAGGATTAACTAGTTTCAACTTTGAAACATAAATTTATAGAAATTATAGCTCTACTAGAACGTAACCTTCTGATCTGTCGTTCTGCCCTTTGCTAACACAAACCTATTGGGCTGGCAGCAGCCGGCCGTTATCCTGTTAATATCGCAGACCGGCCCACGGCTGGACCTGTCACGTCACGTTCGTTTGCCCGTCTACTCTATATATATATATATATATGGAGTGCCAATGTGATGCTTCGTATTCCGTGCGAAAGACGAAAAGAAAAAATATGGGAAAAGAAGTAAGTATAGAGCCGACGTTTATTCCCACGATTGAGTCCGAGAACTCTCTGCGAATCGTAGTGCGTTCACCTTAAAGAGAATAGGGATAACTGTCATTCGTACGATTGGGTTTAATGCAGTAGCTACCGAGCCATGTTCGACTTCATAAGCCCGTGTGGTCGCTGAGACACTTTTTTTAATGATACCAGTGTACTACAACACTTTTCTTCAGCACGTTTCTTGCTCATTGATGTTAACCAGGATACCAGTTCTTGCACCATTATTCCGAAAAGTATTAGCAGAAGCCGAAGATTAAAAAACAGATTTTTGTTTCCCGTATCCAAATTTTTCGTATTCACAAATTTGAACTTCGTTTTAACAAAAAATAGGACAAGCAACTGATATAAAGCGTTGCCAAATTATCATTGGCTCTCTAACAGATCGCTAAAAAACTCTGATGGACATTACGCTTTACAGGAGAAAAACAGGCCATCGACAGAGGTGCTCTGCCAGTCTGCGAAATCTTACGGACGGTTCATAACACTTTACAAAAAAATCTGCTCAAAAAAAGCCACCCTGTAATGACTAATTTGGGCAGATGGACACACCCACACGTACATATATACTTCGTTTTAATTATGCAGTAGACAGTAGAGGCAGGTTATTGCTTAAACCACAAATAACTGAAAAAAGCTGGATGGCGAGAATGCCCAGTAGACTAGTAAAAGCGCTTAATATGGTCTAATACCACGATATGTACTTTACTATATGGGCGATTATATAAAGGAAGTGTATTATACTATAACACGCCATATTCTATCATTATATCGTAGCGAGTATGTTGGGTTGACGACAGGCGAAGGTCGGTATCAGCGCTTAGCATAAAAGGCTAATTAAGCGCACAGCTGTACTTAATCAAATCCACTGGACACGATACTGAGGACAACTAAAACGGAGTTGTCCTAGCTATTTGCGTCAGGCAGAGTAACGGCCTGTCTTTATTGTAGCTTTGAAAAATGTTTTGTTGTCATTTGCGAATATCGGGTAGATAGCAGCTGGTACTCAATAAACAACCCGAGGGGTTGGGACGTGTCAGTCGCTGAAACTTTGTAAATATCGGCATAGTTACTTAGAGATCAGTTTTTTGTTTTTTTTTTTTTTTTTCACACAGCTCTATGAGTTACCGAGGGTATGTTGTAGCATTAATGCTTCCGATGTTTAGATTAATAAGGTGAATTTCATGTTGATTACCATCTAATCTAAACGATGTGAAATACAACTAGAATTTGTTTGAAAAAATATAGTTGAGGTCGAAAAATTTTGCCGCTGCTTCCAAAGCAGAACTTCTAGTCCATTCCGTGTAGGTATAGACCATTGTTCGGTTGGAAGTCTAGTTATGCGACGAGAACTCGGAGAACCGGGGCAAATGAGAGGAACGGCCTGAACCAGACGGATGAGAAGCGAAATGGAACTCCGAACTCCTAATTCCCTTGCGGGATTGAGAGAGAGACCTAGTGGAAAGACCCGATGGAATCGAACAAGCCAAGTAGAGGAGCGGAAAGGGGATGTAGACACGGGGCAGGAGCCCGTGGAGTCTATGTAGACGGCAACCAAGCCGTCAAGAAACAGGCAGGCCCAGAAAGGCTGGTCACGTTCACTAATACATCTCAACGGTATCGCCACATCCACACTGCGAATGGTGGAGAGAGGAGTTTAGTTGACACGCACACTCACCTATCCCCAAACCATCCCAAAGAGATCCACACCATGCAACCCACGATCTTCCAGTCAGGGGTGTCGCGCCGTTACACGAAAACCAATGGGACTTGAACTTTCCAATGGTATTAATAAATCAACCCTATTCTAAGGCTATCCAGTTCACCCATACGTAGATGAGTTGCGACGAATGTCGCAACGAAGGTTAATGTATTACGTAAATTACAGTAAAAGCATAAATTACAATTACTATATATATATATATAGAGCTATAGGACAGGTCGGAGGACAGATGATTACCAAACGAATAGTAACTTCTTTCGTATCATCATTTTTACAGTCGTAAAACAAATACTAATAGATCGGGCAGTCATTTAGTAATTAATTTCGATGTTATAATAAAGCTATAATGGGAGCGTGTCTGGCAGATCCGTGCTTCGTATGTGTAGTTCCAGAAGTGCAGCGGCTATGTCGTAGCATTTTTGCGCACGCATTTCCTAGGATACAGTATCCTTACGCGTGTCATCATAAGTACGGCGATCCTACTTCTTTAAACAATAGGATATTGCACAAGACTGTCAGTACTTGTGATCAAGACGTCATAAGCGGATAACAGCCAATGTTGGATTAAGAAAGAAAGCGCGTCGCAAGGCCATTATACAAATGGACTTCAGATTTTCACGTCCGAACATATCTTATAGCTTGAGTGTTATTCGCGAGAACTTCATGGCTTTTCCCATTAGCAAGTTAAAATGCACACGGCTGCAGTGTTGCTTAAAAATGTAGAAGTGCTGTACGAAGCACAGCAAAACCGGTCCGAGGCTAGTTGTGGGCTATAATCGAATCCCTAATATGGCCAGCTGATTTCCTACGATATAGGATCCTCCCTAGCCATTACAATTTTAAGGAGATCAACGTTTGGTCCATTCTCGACACTTACCGGTTGTGTAACGGAGCTTGTACACTAAAAGCGTTATTAATCTTATCTAATCGGCCTTTCATCGCGTAGCTTGTTCTTTATTTAGCTTTTTTTTTTATAGGGCCTTTGCTTATTTATACTGTGTACACCTAATGCTAAAGGGACAGAAAGGCAGAAAGGGCGTATTTGAGAAATATATGGTTTACCCGTAAACATTTCCCAATAGACTCTAATGCTTTCCTTACTAGACAGACTGTGGAGTTCAACAGCTGCTTCGTTGAGATGTTATCTAGGACTTCGGCAAAGAACCGAATGCTTTTCGCGCTCGTACTATGGCCGTAAGATAAACTGTGGCAAGTCTATCTGCGACCAAAAACTTTGAGAAAGTTATGTTATTTGTTACGATCAATTGCCGCTCAACGTCAATTTAATTCTATTTGAAGGATAAAGAGTAATCTTAAATTATTTTCACAGTTATTAGAGCTAACTGAATAATGTCGACTAATATATGGTAAGAGCTGTTCAGAGGGGTACACATCCATATATGCCACACGGTCCTTATTAGTAGTAAGTCGAAGCTAGAGGTTAGAGTAATGTAAATAAAACATTAAGAGAACCTAGAGAGCAACAACAACGTATCAAAATGATCTCTGACGCTTCGTTCTACCAATACTCTACAACTGAAAAACTTATTAAGCATTTGTCACTTCGTCCACTCTTCGTCAAAACATCCGGTTCACCCCTTATTAATGCATTGCTATACATTATGTAGCAAACGCTTTTTGCGTCCTGCTTCTCCTACTTGTGGCTTGCATACCTGTCGGGCAATATGCAACTGCTGTCCAAAATAATCTCGTATACTTTTTATACTTAACGTTTCATTCGCTCTCACACGTGTGCAAGGTTTGCACTCATGTGCACGGGCTCGCCGTCCGCGCGTGACTTCATTATTTTTCTGTAATTTAGAGATGACGTTGATTTATGACGCAGCAGAATTACCTATGTTGTTGGTTAAATATCCAGTCAATCGAAAATATTATAAAAAAATAAGCGGGAAGTGTATTACAAACACAGCTTCAAACGATAAACGCGCGCTCCCTCGTCGTCACCTAGCTATTGTACTTCTGCCGTTTACTACAGAAAGCCTCCTATAAACTTATCTCTGCACAGTCTATATACACCGTTCACCTTGTCTCTACCCTATCATGTGTTCAAGCCGTTGATAATCTCACAACCATCCCTAATGGAGGTTCCTCTTTTGACCTACAGAAGGTGAAAAGTAGAATGTACCCTTTGTCCATTGTTTCAGTTATCAGGTTCTTACTTCCAATACTATCATCAGTAACTACTTCAGATGGCTAGCTTCTTAATGAAGTTAATGAAATGTGTCCATGCTCGATTTCAAACTTAGACCACCTCGCTAGGTGTTCAAATAGGCAAACACGTTACCATTACGGGGACGCTTTTTGAAACATCTAAACCCTCTTAATCTTCAAACTTGAACATCAATTGGTCGCACTCTGTTGCTGGCATGCTTTTTCGCAGCCCCATCTATAGTACTATACAACTTGTTAATATGAAGTATGTTGTTTTTTTTTATATACCTCACCAATTCAGTTAGTTGATTTATTAATAATAGATATGAACGTATTTTAAAACCTACGCAAACAAATGAGCTTTCGAAGTTCTTATTTGCTCTTCGTAAGGCACTGATGCGAAGCGTAACGTTGGCGCGTTTGTTTTATTATTATACCCCAGGATCCCGATGCATTTCACATACCCGTACAAGTTAAACATTCTCTAATTATGAAGATTATTAAAAACCTTTGTAGCTTTAAAAACAGGTACTTTTTTTGTGGCTTTAATGGCTTTTCGATACGGCGAACACTATCAACTGACTCATCGCCTATTTGCTAGTCGTGATAATAACAACCATTTATATAACAATGTTCATCTGTTCATTTAGTATTTGTTTTAACGCACGTTTATTTACAGGCCTACATGCAGTTCTCATATACAGAGGAAGCGTACCTACACAATATTTAAAAAATTCCTCATGTCTTAAAAAGGAAGTCCTCCTGATTAAAATCTGTTGAGCTTACTCTACCCACAAAAAATCAATTCTGAGATTGGTTGCAGTTTCTTTTTTATGTCGTATATTTGCCCACGTAAAATTTATAGCCTTCGAAGTGTAGGGTAGTTCATGTTGGCGACACGGTAGAGCTTATGTTCTTAAACCTAGTCATGACACTCAGTTATGACCTATGATCAGGATTAGTGGAAACCGATGATCGTTTAATCGAAAATGCTGGGCGACAGGTTTCAGCCACAACTCTGACTTGGCATGAAGGTGTATTTTTTTATTTTCTGTTTTACGCAGATATCGCATAAAAGCCCCAGCACAAGCGTTTAACTACAGACAATTTTCTCACCCGTAACAATTAGCCGTGTTGATTAGATGAACTACTATAGATAATCTTCTATTCCATAATATGCTATCGGTTCCCGGCTGATTTACTAGTTGCCTAGTTAGGTAGCTGGGTCAATTCTAACATAGCTACAGAGTGATACGGAAAGACCCGTTTGCTGTTGTTGCTGGTACCTTCGCTCACGTCTGCTGCCCTTAGGGATGTCGTGGTCCTGTGTTCGTTCGTCCTCTAAAACTTCGTTGTTTTCTTTTTTTTTTTTTCATTTTAGCTTCTTTGGATTTCACCTCTGCCTCCAAAGCCTTCTGCTGACTCTCAAGTCCGAAAGCTGGAACCCCTAGGCCTGACTGGCAGAGAACGCTATGCGAGAACACGTAATAGACAAATATGTTCGTCACTTTATGATATTTAAGATGTGCTAAACAGCTATCATAGACATTCATCTAATTCGTATGTTAAAGATCACTAAATAAGCAAATTTTTGAGCTGAACTGGTTAGCAACAATTAGCTCATTGGAAATTTTCCAGAAGAGGAGTACTCAAGTATTATTTATTTGGACTAAGCGTCGATATATATATATAACTCTGTGTCTATCCTACCTCCTGCTATCTGTCCTCCTGTCTGTCCTCTACGACCAGATTGGTCCCTAGAGGTAAATTACTAAACGGTAAGGCGGATCTTTAGCAGATTACCAGAATTTTTATAATTGCACAAGATAGAATTAATTGGACGAATATTCTTTTGTGGGAAATTAGTTTTTCATTAAAAGTGGTCACGTTAATTTGACCAGACCTGTCGTACTTTACATTTGGCTATTTTAGGTAGTTTTATGGCTTATGTCTATAAGAAGGTTGCAGGGATTAAGATAAGCTATCTTTTTCAGTGAATATTTTCCACTGACAAAATGGCAGCCGAGTGTACATGTAGGTTTATGTAGAAAGGGTTGTTTTCGTTACTAACCGAAAGCTTTTGCTAAACCGAATTAAAATGCTTTACGTGTTCCTCTACGCAAATCTCACTTTCACGTTGAAAATGTCTCACAAAAAGCGAAAACTCAGTAGGGAGCTCTACGAAAGCAAGATTTTCTTGACGTCAATCGACAGATCTCAACAAACTAAGTAAAAATCTAATACATGTCCCTGAATATTTCGATGTAAGAATAGTCAAAAGCCCGTTGTGGGGTCTTGTTTACGTGACAGTGGGGCACAAATGGGTTTCGAGCTATTTTGAGCGAATTAGCGAGAAAGTTAGAAGGTTGTGGCGGCTATTATGATGAATATTTAGGTGAAACAGTTTTTCTCCAAATTATTTTTAAAAGATTCCTCAAGAAAAATGTTAAAATACAAAAAAATCTTTTCTTTCATTGAGTGCCGCTTTGTTGACACATCCTTTACATTAATCGACGGGCTGAATAAACACGTAAATATGTAAACGTACATCTTAGATTAATATTTTTGATCGACGAAAACTTAATAAAACCCTATCAATCGAATTGGTTTGCTTGTCTAACGATAGGATGATAATGCGTCTCGAAAAGTTCTTGAGCGCACCCTCAATAAACGTCGATCGGAAAGTTATAGGAGGTGATGAGATAAACACTTCTCTTCTTCTTACTTTTTTTTTTTGTGAGATACCCTGTAAAAGATATTTTGGTAAAGAAACGAAAATATTGAAAGCACTATTTCATTAATGCCTGTTCTTGACACCAGTCAATAGATCTAGACGGGCCGAGCAAAGGTGCAATGCATCTTTTTACAGCTAAATTTAATAGTTTGGCGTGAAAAAGGCCAAAAGTACCTTTTTCGCTCAGGTGACAATGGTTAGAAAAACGTATGTAAAGAGCTGTTCACGGAAGTCTATTAAAAGCTTTCGAGCTGAATTAAAATGCAATACATATTCATCTATCTAAATCTTAGTTTTCGGGTCAAAAATTCTGTTTAGAAGGTGAAAATCTGACATGAGGTATAATAGATCTCGACCACTTGAATAAGAGGTAATACTTACATCTAAATTTGGAAGTGATACTTTTGAATAAGAGGTAATACTTACATCTAAATTTGGAAGTGATACTTTTGATTAGAAGGTGTGAAAATCCCGTTGATCGTGTTGTTTTGTCTATATAACGGTGAAGAAGAGAAATTATGTTTTTTTGAATTTCTAATAAATGACAATTGAAACGGTTTGTGTAACATTAATTGTTGTAAAATTTTCCTCCTAATTAACTTCTAAACAAAAAGGTGCAATGATTTACTACTCAAAGTAAAGCAACAATCCTTGAAGTTTTAGTGAAGTAAAATTAACATATCAACGGCGAGATGTCCACAAAGAATTCTCTTAAAACAATTAATTGATTCTTAAAAGGTGGTGTCGTCTCAGAAACATAGTTTTCGATTAAAAATTGAAGACCACCTCGATTCACCAACGTCCCCTAGAGGTCGTTGCGAAAGCAAAGGAAAAACCTAGCTATCCTGTTGAAATCTACCAGGAGTGGATATATCATCTAGAATTAGCTGAGTCAAACGGGTTGGAGCAGGGCAATCGCAATAGGGTAAGCGTTGATGTACATTTACTAACGTTTATGTTAGACTCATTGACCTTTTAAAGTGATGGGATTGAAATTATTTTTGGTGGGTCGCTAAACTCTCATACAGAATAGGGCTGCGCGTGAGATGGGGTTAATTGGATGCATACTTTTCCCCCGGGGGAGCTTGTCTTTCTGCGCCTAATGTTAATTTAGGCAAATTGATTATCTTTGGTGTTCGGCTCAATAACTGTTAAGAATTTGTCAAAACTTGAGCCGGAAATTTGCTTGGCTTTTCAGGTTACATCAAACAGACGTGACGCTGAACTCTTTTACGTTTCCATGATTTAACCGTAAATTAGTGATTTGCCGAAACCTGAATAAAATATATCCATAAAACTAACATCGATCCTATTGAGACGACGTTAGAGAGACCTTTGTCTTCCTTTGATATGCAAGCAACCTAACTGGACTGATGCAATCGATTCCGCCATCGCTTGAAATGATAAACACCATTTATTTTGTACGGAAGAAGCAGTACAGAACGTGAATGCTACTATGTGTTGGTAAGAACAGAGCGTATCTAACGAAAATCACTGCTTTAGCTGCCATCCTTTTATATAACGTTTATAACAATAAAAATAACGCACTGTATTCTAGAGAGTATAACGATATATGGAAAGAGCATTATTATGACATCATTTTTGGTAAAAAAAAAAAAAAAAAGTTTCAGAAGTGTATTACAATCTTCAGTTGAGTGGCAATTTAGAGAAGTGAGTGTATTATATATACACTATAGCGCTTGTCCACAGAAGTTTGAATAATGTATTTTGTAAGAATTATGTTGCATAAAAACTCCGTTATGTAAATAATTGTATCATAAAAAAGTTTTTGTGTCCGTAAAAATATAGCCGGTCACATAGGCGTACAGTCGTCGAAGCTATCGTAGCCGAAAGCGACAACAGAAGCGGCAGAAAAATAGACGATCGGCGTCGCATTGATAATAACATACGAAAGAGTCCAATGCGAAAACGATCCACATACGTTGGCCGTATTGATAAGTAATAGACTGCTGTAACGTGTGCTTCTTCCAAGATTAAAAAACGAATTTATATTGTATGGAGGAAAAAGCTCAATTAAGTAACATACAATTGCCTATGGGACTGTACGGGTGCTCGAGCAACAGCGAGCTCTAGTAAAGGTGTTCCGAAAAAATACCAGACAACATAAGTATCTATTTCAGACGACTTCACTCAGTGTCAACGAGGAGAGCCGTCCTCCGGAAGGAACCTATAATTCTTCATCAGTTATCACAAAGTCAGATAGCTGACGCCGCAACGAAGCAGACGCTTTCAGTTTCTTCAGATCTACTTCATGGATCCATAAGACAGTGCTGAACGCCGCGTACAAGTTTCGGGCCATCTGGAGCCACCTTATGCTACCCAAGCGGCCATTACGACCTCTATAAATAAACGAACAATTTACAGATATTCTTCGAATCAAATCTACCTACAGAATCTACTATTAGATGATGATGGTCAGCATAGGTACATGCTAGGCAGCGTAACAAACTAACTATATCTTCATAGAATCATAAATCGCGGAGGTTAATTAATCGCCTGTTACAAGTAGGTCGTCCCTTCGAAAAACGACTGATCGATATGGCAGCAGCCTTGGGAATTATTCGAAAGAATGAGAAGTCTCTACACACACACTCTAGACCACATATAAGGAATTCACCAGCGCCGTAAACTACGAAAATTAGTTTATAGGCGTTGACCAACGTTCCATCCTATAATTGTCACTCAAAGACGAATTAAAATATATGGCAGGACTTCAACAGGAGGTTATGATGCAGATTTGTACTTACGGAACCGTGTCACTGACAATGACGTACCATACGCACTGGCCATCACTTGCAAGCCTCTTCGACGAAAACCAGCAACCTGAAAATCGATTAGAATTGATCTGAAGGGTATTTCAGCTAAAGAAAGAAAAAACAAAGACTATGTGCATAAATTCGACAGCGTTATTATTTATCTTACAACAAAAAGGATATCAAATAAGAGTACTGCCACACCGCCACATGTCCATATTCTAACTCGATGAAAAAGATAAGCTTCGAGTCAGTCAATTACTGATTTTACAAAATGGGCATTCAAGTAAAATGACAAAGCAGGTTACAGCGGTCCATACCGAAGATCGTGTGAAGCCGTTGCATAAGCAGTATTTATTTATCGATTTATACTTATCGTAAAAGCAACGTTTTTTAAGAAAGCACCTCTGTACAACTGGTCGAAACCAATGAAAAAACAATAAACATAACGGCATTCATGTGTCTTTGCAACCAGCACGAATTCCAAGAACATTATTCTTCTGCGCCAATTCTACACCAGGGCCAATAACAAAAGAAAAGAGGACTTAAAAGCTACACGTTTCTTACTTATTACCAAAATGTATGACCTCGCATCCCTACGCAGCGAATCTTTGAAGGGCAATCTATCATTTGCAATTATAGTCTCGTAGCGTTAATGAACAGGTATCGTTCGATTTAAAGCGTTCATTGAACGAAGTTTGCCTGCACAAAAAGGACTACTTTTCGAAGACGACACGGGACTATGGCGGATGTCAAACAAACGCATATGTTATATGCAAATTGAGCTCTATTCGTGATCATGCTAACGTTAATGACGACAAGTTGTCAACCGGTTAAACATATAAAACCTTTTTTAAAAATCCGATGGCTCAAAATGAAGCCTCACCACAAGGACCAGCTATCGGAAAATAACATGGCTCCTTCATGTTGCAGGCATCCATCATGATAACACTCTTCTTAGACACTTTGTAATCAAATTAAGAGACGTTATTAAGAAGAAGATAGAATACTTCAAGCTACAAACCCTTTGTGAATCCTGTTCACGTTGAGGAAATCACAGTGTGTAATGCAGACAGGAACCGAAAAAACTGCAGATCTATTTAGTACAAAGGCATTTATTGCCTGGGACGAATATATCATGATTACCTCTCATAGCCTTTGATATTTTGTGATATGTGCTGTAGGAATGAACTTTTTCGGGGGTGATTTTAACTGTATGCTCGGATGATTTTTGCCAGTTGCCACCTGCAGTCAATCAAGGTAGGGATACCGATAAATAAGACATCTGTGTCCAAACTCCCAGCCTCTATTTGTGAGACATCGTTAAAATGAAATTTTCAAAAAATATCAACAATTCCATTAAGCTGGCTGAAAACTCTGCATTAGAGCGGGGTTCTACTGCACAGTGCATCGACCCTACCTACACGCCGATATCATTAAGAAATCCTAGACTCTTTCGTTGGAAAAATACGCCGTAGTTCCTCGATAGTCTTGAGATGTCTGCATGGCCGCGTAACTTGCAGCAAAAAGAAAAAGTTTACCAATCATCCTTGTGAGAAACTTGTATGAGCTGTGAAATGACACACGGATGATCGTTCGCGATCCGTGTGATCATCCTGTTATAGCGAAGACTACAAGCTCAACATTCGAAGACCTAATCGTTATACTTCCAACAATTACTCTTAATGACTCTTCGAGAAGACGGCGAAGTTCGAACGACGTTGATTTTCGTGATGATATGATTCCTGTACTATGATACTTCGCTTTGATAATTGGTGGAATACAACGACGAACTATGACAGACGTTTTATCTCTTTCGAAAAATCCGTTATTCAGTTATGGTCAACAAACGACACGGTGCTCTCCATCGCGTGCGAGGCGCTCAGATCGTCAGGGTCTATCTTGACAATAAAAATACCATAATTTACAGCGTCTTGCGACAATTTAACTTTACTAGGGGCTAGCTTATTCATAAATCTGCAAATATACAGTTATGTCAATGAACATATGCATGGCTTGGAACTGGAGGGCTTGGAATTGGGGGGCTATGGCTCTGCGACAGCAGCAAAAAAAAGTGATCTCACTCAACAAAAAAAACATTACCAAACACAACCAAGAGCGGACCAAGCAGTCCTTCTCGGGACTCCTTGACACTGAAAGCTTAAATCAATTAACGTGAGAAAATTTTTTCTTCTAGAGCGCCACAACTCTCCTTCCAGTCAGTTTATATCTATATATACATATATGTGTGTGTGTATTTGTTCGGACCCTGGCTAAAACAAGGAACAGAGTAAAGCTGTTTCGAAAACGGACCTTGCGTCTTTTACAGGGGAGGTGGTATCGTAAGCATTAAAAGGAGACGACATACAGCGTAGAACTAATGGGAAAATACCTCAAATTTACTCAGTAGAATTAGGTCGTGAGACAGTGAATCTGAGCTTTTCTAACATTTTCCCACAAACATAATTCTTCTACTTGCAATCGAGGTATGCATCATCATCGTTAATGGCCTTCTGCCATTAGGATGATACGTTATTTATTCGACTATTGTATCAAAAAGAAAGGATGTTTCGATGTCCTGCACAGATTTAGATAAATTTTCTATTAAGATGCTATCGATATTGAAAAAAAACGTGCTACTTTGTGAAAGCAATATCAGGTGAGTGTGGCGGATAACAGAGTCCAAATGCATTTGTGTCATTATAATTCTTGCGATATAAAATCGATCGTTATCACGTGTTACAAGTGGTTTTTTTCTGTTCCATAATTTTGACTGCTTAGGGGGTCTGTGTAACCGTAATCGATAAAGCAGCACGCACAATTCCATCGCCCCAGCCAACAGATACCACAAAATACAGTAATTTTGCATATGCCAAACCCGAGTGCTAGCATCTACCCGAAGTAAAACAGTTCAGCTTTACCACAGTTCTTAAGCCTTTACCTTCGCAGCGGGTTTTCTATGAGACAAATTATTCTGGGTCAGGTGGCCCACAGTGTTTCCCTTAGTAGGTCATTTATGGGATACAAGCTTTATACTGGTGGCGCACTGTTTTTCCGTTTGTTCCATACAGGACTTAATGTTTGTACACCACTAGAGTTGCCAAATTTTCTATGGCTCACTGCAAATTTCCTGCCAAAAGCCCGAATAACGATAACCGACCAAACAGAGTCATATTCCAAATAAGTGAATTTCGGAGTCGAATACAACCGCAGCACCGCTATAAAGTAGCGCCATTTTGAAATACGGGATCAATGTTCCCCGTATTTGCTACGTAGACATTGGCACACTGTAAACATAAACAGGTTGTTTATTAGTAACATGTTAGTTCTGAGCGCAACGGCAGCAAACTAATGATACAATCTGTGTTCGTCGTAATCGGGGGTTCTAATGATTAAATAGAAAAGCTAGTGCCGTTAAAGCTTGTAACCGTAGCCAAAAAACAGTTTACCAAAAAAATAGGCCTACAACGGTCAAATGCAGAGGCCATAAGAAGGGCGTAACCAATCAGAATGAGATTTTAATAGCAAGCGAATTTGGCTGGTTCAATCTAAGACCCGAATCCTGGTAGATTATAACTGGAACCTGAAATCTTAGTTGGTGATGTCAGTCCGATGGATGCGTTGCATTTCTAGCTTAAGGTTAAGATAAGTGCGGTATACGGTTCGAGGAACAACTTCTGGGAACGCTTGCTTCCACATCCCAACTATAGCTGAAAGGGGTACAGATATGTTTTCAATTTTAAACCTGGATTTAGATCATAATATGTTTGGTCATGCATATAAATACTAATTTTCTGTCTTTCAGGACAACAAAGTAAGCTTTTTAATTCAAGTTACTCATAAACTTACAGAGCTAGGCCATGTAGTAATATATGCGGTTTAGTGAATTTCAATTTTTATCATCAGAATCAACAAATCGTAAACGGATTGGCGTTCTTTGTTCGCTGATGTCGTTTCTATCTGTGACACGTATATATCAGTGTGAGGCAAAATATAATGGAAGATATAAACGTCACCACTGGTGCATGGGAGCGCACCGTTAACGTATACTGTGAATACTCGCTCCTCTGACATCCGATTCGCGCTCAGGGGGCCTATTGTTGAGTTTCCGTGGCCGAGAGTAACAATGATGATAATTGTCATTTAAAACGGCCCCTAGTTAGGATTCAAAAAACGTCTCATGTATGTGGCACAGTCGTCTGGATAATGAAAGTCTGCTACGCCAAGCAAGATAGCAATAGTATTGATAGAAATAAAGGTTCTTTATCTAGTGCGACATAATAGCCGACTTTGAATCGCTAAAGGCATCCTCAATATACCATTTTCTACAGAGTGTACTCATCACTTTTAGACAGGCAGTGAATTAGAGCTGCATGTCTTTTGTACGAAAACACCCATCGGGAAATGCTTTATCGGGCGCTATCTATTTTGATTGCACGTGGTGAACGAGCGCAGCGTCCAGTACGACGACGGCATACTTGTATTTTAGAAAATATAAAAGGCATTTGAAACATTACATGCCTTTAGAGCAGTTTGTCCACGAGCGGCAAACATATACGCAATCCCCAGACGCCTGGCTACCTTAAAATAGAACGTAGCGACCAAGCTACATATATAGTACATTTATGACGAACTAAAAACATCTCTGTTAGCTCATTCAAATAAGTAGCATGTCGCCGCTTCCATTGTCGTGTGGTAGACTAGCACTTTGCTCGAAAGGTGAAACATAAAATAAGTACATATAAAACCCGTAATGGGAAGTTCCGTTAGAATCACGTTCAAGACTCGTAGCAAAAATTGTTCCTAGCGAAAACACATAGAGACGAGATAGTTCCCTAAGTCGGCTGCTCTGCTTGTTCACAAACGTATTTCTTCGTTCCCAATCTCCTACACTGAGGAGGGCAGCAGCTGTAAACTTTCACTTTGTTCCGATGAATCGATTTCGCTTAAGTCTCTGGACTTTGTTAAAGGCGTCAACTCAAAGGAGAGCAGCGCGCGTTGTGTGTACGAATACAGAAAATCATTAACGAACCTCCTATCGGCTAGTTAACATGAGTGCCGCCTCGTTTTTTTGCTTAAGTACACTATAACCATTTTTTTTTCATAAACTGCTTGCTATTCCGGGAACAATCAAGAAGACGAGAAGCACGGCAATGAGCAAACACTTCAACTACGAATTCTAGCGAATATTGAATTCAGTTCAGAGTGCCTGCCTTCAACAACATTATGCGTTGAGGGCGCGTTTATCAGTTGCGTAGCTTTTTAAAATGGGAAAAAATATCCTTGACGCAATTAATCCGATGGTGTCTGATCGGTCGATAGTATCGTCGATTTGCTTCTGAACGAATTAGCCATTTAACGAGCTTAAAACACCTGTTTGCTTCTATATTATCGGTGTGTTGTAAATTCGTGACTAGGCCAATATGTATTTCGTAATCTAGCTTACGGCTGCAACAGGACGTACAGATGAGATTAATTTTGGACACGCACAGTGTTAATGATGAGCGCTTTTAAAATATAAAAAGCTTGTCCTGTTATTGCCCCTTACATACTTTCAACTGAAGATAGCTTTATTTATTATCTGAAAGCTCGCGTTGGACGTTGATCAATATCTTCTCGATGCCTACACCGCAGATCTAATATTTGTTGAGTCTCCTTGGCTAAATTCGCAGCATACAACATTGTATATGTAGTCATCCTGGCGGCAATTCAACTTGATTCAGCCATTGCTTGTGTTTATATCACTTTAATATCCGCCTGAAATGAGAACCTGAAAGAGGAAAAACCAAAAATAGGCCATAGTCGTAGCCTTTGTGCAATATAACTTCAACTTGATCTTTTCGCTCAATTACACTCGGCCTACTGTATTTAGCCACACCGCAGATAGCCGAAATAGTATATTATTCGCTCATCCTTTGGCCTTTGTAAAGGCTGTTGTATATCTATCTAGATATTCTTCTCTATGTGATGAGTTAGATTTAGCATAATATTAATTAAAGAATCGGCTGCTAGCTAACAGATAGCCAATCGTTTGTCTTCCAAAGACACTCTGAGGTAAGATCTGGGTACGATGCTTGACTCATAGATTACAGCTGAGAGGTTTCTATCTTAAAAGGATAGGGTTCTTTTCAGAAGCAGTTTCAACATTTTGTTTCAATACATAACCATTCTTCACACCTAACCGCAAAGCAGGTCTCGTTGTTCCTTATAAGAATGTTCTAATTTTGCTCACAATCTACAAATGCTGATCTTTCGCTGATAATCGTATTTCAAGTGGACTTGCTTGAGGTTACTGACGGCAATAGGCCTAGTTAGAATTTCCCAGTTATCGCTGTCTTCCTTTTAGTCATAAATAACCCGACAATGTATTGAAGAATAAAGATTTAGACAATTTGCTGTCTTCAAATGTAACAACTCGTGTCAAATTTTTTTCAAATGTAACAAAATGTGTCATGTGCTTTGTGGCATATCTACCACATTCGTAAACAGGTTTATTCCGCCCTGAAAACTTCTTGAATATTTGTATGGATTTAAATGAATGGCAGGTTTAGTCTTAAGCCAGGGCAGGATAATGTATATTTTGTTTGTTTCACCGCGAGCCAGCTGTATCTAGCTTTTTCAAGTAGTATTTAAGAAGTACCATCTACTGATCTTATATTAGATAAATTAAAAAATATCTCTATTATTACCAACTCACGCTGTTATAAACTCCATTAATTGAGTCAAGTATCGTACAATGGAGAAGGTGACCAAGCAATATCCGACAATTATCATAGTTTAGTAAGGGTATATATAATACGGTTGTGTTTGTTCCCGCAAAAATTGCACTCCTCTCTCTATCCATAATAAATTAATATCGTTATTTTTTAAGC